>NW_024871250.1:1582500-1656218 GCF_019054845.1 Dipodomys spectabilis | reverse complement strand
AAAATGTACGGGCTTGGGACGCGGCCTTATTTCCATTCGTCCTTCAACTGCTTTGACTGTGGGGTAAGTGCACGATTTCTTTTGAGTTTGTTCTCCAGATTTCATCACGTAGGGGCGGGGGGGGGGGGGGGGGGGAGGGGTAGTCTGGGCGTGGTCAGGCATTCCTATAATCCCAGCACTCCGAAGATGGAGGTAGGGGCATGGAGAATTCCAAGCCATCACTGGCTACATAGGGAGATCCAGCGTCCACAAAAGAAAGAAGGAACTGGAGGAGGAAGAGGATGGGGGTGTCACCTGGATAGGACAGACGGCGAGGGGAGGGAGGAGGCCTTCTCTGAAAGCAGAGGTGCTGCTCCAGCCATCCTGTTCCTTTACTCTCAGAAACGCTGATTCTCTGGGTTTTTTGGGGGGGAGGGGAGTTTGGGGGTTGGGTTGGGTTGGTTTAGGGATTTGGGGGGGAAGGAGGGGGTCCTTTTGTGATTTTCCTTTCTTTGCAATGCAAAACACCCCGGGCCCCCTCACACGTTAGGTGAACGCTCCACCACGGAGCCACGCCCCTGCTGCTGAGCCCCGCCCTGCCAACGACACGCCTCCCGCGCTGCTGGATCGGGCGGGTGCTGCGCCACGCCCCATCGTTAGCCACGCCCCTATGGTTTAGTCCCAGCTCTCTAGCTGAGCCCGTCCCTTCCACTCAGCCCCACCCTTGCCGCGGAGTGCCACCCTTACCAGTTCGCTCCGCCCCGTGGCTGAGCCACGCCTTACCACTGAACCCTGCCGTTTAGCTGCGCCCCCTGCCCACTTACCCCCGCCCCTGCTGTTTAGCCAGGGCCAACGCTAAGCCACGCCCTGCCATTTAGCTCCACCCCTAGCACTGAGCCTGCCACGAAGCCCCGCCCCTGCATCTTAGCTCCACCCCCACCCCACCCCCCACATCCTATTTCTTTGCATAGTGGCTTTCCGTAAGAGAAACATCCGGAGACGCTGCCAGGGGATGTGTGACGTACAGGGGTCCCCCGAATCCCCCAAACCTGACGCTCCCCCTTCTCTGCACCCGCAGGTCATCATCGGCAGCATCTTCGAGGTCATCTGGGCGGTCATCAAGCCGGGGGACGTCCTTCGGGATCAGCGTGTTACGAGCTCTCAGGTTATTGCGCATTTTCAAAGTCACAAAGTGAGTCACAAAGTGGGGTTCCTGGACAGAATTGGGGGCCAGCTGGACTCGGCTCCCCCTGCCCGGCCTGACCACCCCTCTCCCCTCCCTGCCCCATCGGCAGGTACTGGGCGTCTCTCAGAAACCTCGTGGTGTCTCTTCTGAACTCCATGAAATCTATCATCAGTCTCTTGTTCCTCCTCTTCCTCTTCATCGTCGTCTTCGCCCTCTTGGGAATGCAACTCTTTGGTGGCCAGTAAGTCCCGCCCCAGAACCTCCAGTGTCCCTTTCCCTGGAGTCTAGCCCAGAGCACCCCGCCAGCGTCCCTCCTAGCTGGGGGGCAGTGGTTTGGATGGATGGGGCCCTGGGTACCACTTGCCCGGCCTTCCTGCGAGCGGAGAGGCTGGCGGCGTTGCTATGGAGACGGGATGCAGAGCCGAGTCCTGGGAGCAGCTGGGGGCAGGCTCATGTGACATGCGTCCTTCCTCCACAGATTTAACTTCGATGATGGGACTCCCCCCACCAACTTTGACACCTTCCCGGCGGCCATCATGACAGTGTTTCAGGTAGGACCTTCCCCCAGTCCTGTGGGCAAGCACCCCTCCCACCTCCGAAACCACCACCCCTGCTTACACCTGAGGGGTCAGTCCAGCTCCTCCTCCCTCGTCCACTTTCCCCCTGACATTTTAGAATGCAGATTTGTTACAGTCACCTCAGATAAGCCAGTGGAACAGACGTGTGCCCGTGAAAAGAAGCAGCTCATGCCAGGGGTGGTAGCATACACGTGTAATCCCAGCTCCTCCAGAGGCAGGGCTGGAGGATCCTCATCTGAGGCCAGCTCAAGCACAAAGCTAGTGAGACCCCCATCTCCACCAGCAAGCCAGGCACCGTGGTGCCAGCTATGCAGGTGGCCACAGGAAGGGGAGGATGGAGGGTCCCTTAACAGCGTGAGACCCTAATCTACGAAACCATTAAGCCAAAGAGGGCTGGAGGTCATCACCACGCAGGAGAGCACCTGCCTGCCAAGTACAAGACCCTGAGTTCAAATCCCATTGCCAGAAAGTCAAGTGGAAACAAAAAATAAGCGACAGACATGATTCATACACCTACCTATCTCCACGTGGAAAGTCACCTGACTTCACATTCCAGCGGGAAGGGACCCCTGAGCTTTGAGGCAGAATCGTCAAGTGTGGAGTTCTGACCAAGCAGTAATCCTCAAGATTCCGAGAAGCTGAGATTACAGGCGTGAGCCACTGCTCCTGCCTGGCTGGCTTTTGTGTTTCAGTGTTTGGGGGTGGTTTCTTTTCTTCCTTCCTTTCTTTTTCTCTCTTTTTGAGACAGGGTCCCACTATTGCAGCCCAGTCTGACCTCCAACTCAAAACTCCTCCTGCCTTCGCCTCCTGTGTGCTGGGATTACAGGCGTGTGCCGCCATGCCTGGCGCTCGCTTCTTAGGGCACTAATCCTGAGTTCGCACTTCCACAATGACTTCGATGGGGACACCAGAAGATGATAGTATAGGACACCCCTCCCCCCCCACAGACACCAAAGCCCCCCTTATCTCCTGAGGGGAGCAAAGCCCCCCCTTATCTCCTGAGGGGAGGAGGGTGGGGCAAAGATGGAAGCGTGGGCATGGCTGGTACCATCTAGACTTGGGGGGATGGGCGTGGGAAGCCTGGAGCCCCACCCCTGCCCCTCCTTCGGGGGGAGGGCGGGCTGCCAGCTGAGAGGGGGTCGGCTGTGTGTCTCTCCCCGCCCCTGTTTCAGATCCTGACCGGGGAGGACTGGAACGAGGTGATGTATGATGGGATCAAGTCTCAGGGCGGGGTGCAGGGGGGGCATGGTCTTCTCCATCTACTTCATCGTCCTCACTCTCTTCGGAAACTGTATCCTTCGCCATGGGAGGGCGGGGAGCCGGGGCCCCTCTCCCGCCGCCCTCCGTGGCTGCTTTCCCTGACTCTGGCACGCGCAGACACCCTCCTCAATGTTTTCTTGGCCATCGCTGTGGACAACCTGGCCAACGCCCAGGAGCTCACCAAGGTGCAGGCCACGGGAGAACTCGGGCCAGGAGGGGGCGGTGGGGACAAGAGGGCGGCCTCCACAGACAGCAGCAGGCAGGAAGAGCACAAGAGGCGGAGGGGGCGGAGCTGGCCTAGCACGCGGCCTCCGGGAAGGTCTTAGCCACCAAAAGCTGTCTTGTGAGCCAGGTGTGGTGGTGCACGCCTGTACTACCAGCACTCAGGAGGCTGAAGCAGGAAGATCATGAGTTGGAGGCCACATAGCAAGGCAGTGTCTCAGGAAGAAAAGTAATTAGTAATAATAATAATAACTCCAGAGGAAAAAAATATGATTGTTGAGCCAGGCACTGGTGCCTCACGCCTGAGATCTGAGGATTGAGATTCAAAGCAGCCCCAGGGCAGAATAGTCCATGAGACTCTGATTGCCAGTGAACCATCAGGAAACCGGAAGTGGTGCTGTGCCTTCAAGTGGTAGCGCGCCAGTGTTGAGCAAAAAGCTCAGGGACAGCGCCTAGGCCCAGGTTCAAGCCCCATGACCAGAGGGGGGGAGTAATTGTCCTTCCTGTACACAGGACTCCCCCAGCCATAAGAGACAGGGAGTTACAGTCAGCCCCACTGCACAGCTGGGGAAACTGAGGCCCAGGGGTAGTTGAGTGACTTTGCCACGTGAGTGGAGAGTAAGAGAACAGGCCTGGGATCCAGCAAAGAGCAGAGGAGGCTTGGGGAACACGGAGAAAAGGAATTCAGGTGAGATGGGGAAGGAGGGTGGTGTTGGGGCGCGCGGGCAGCTTCAGGAGCATCTTGGGAATCGGCCCCAGTTGGCTTGTGGGAACTCAGAGAACAGAAAAACAGGGTTTCCCTCCGGCTCTGGTACCTGGGGCGCTGAGAGGCCTGAGGCCCTGCCAGCCGTCCATCTGCCAGTCCCAGCAGGAGGGAGCGACAAGTTCCAGGCCGCACATCCGCCCTGGCGCGGGGAGCAGAAGTTTCATCCGGTCCACCATGGAGCTGCCTTGTGCTCATGGAGGGAGGAGGGGCTGCTCTCCCTGGGAACTTGTCCTTTTCTCAGAGCCCAGAGAGTGACCGTCAGGACCCACATTGCCCCAGCCCTACCCCTGCCAGGCACCTCGTGCCTTCCATATGCGTAGATTGAGCACCTACTGTATGCAGACCCTTGATCTCCGAGCCAGAGAGCCATCACCCCACAGAACAACCGTCCACTCAGCTGGGGGTTCAAGCTGAAAGCCACATGAGAGATCAGATGATTATTATTATTATTATTATTGGTAAAAAAAATACTCTGCTCATCAGAGGGGCCCTAAGCCCCAAAGAGAAAGTTCCAAGTATGAGGAAAAGGAGGCTCAGAGGAGTTAAGACTCTAGCCAAAGTCACACGGCAATAAGGACTGTGAATCAGATGTTGGAACACAGTAAGAAGTCCTGGCTGGGAAGTTCAGAGCTCTCAAGTACTGTGTCCTGAGCAGCTGAAAGTGGAATGAATGCCATGCCACACGGAGGAGCAGATTTGGGGGTACAGTCTTGTTTGGGGGAGGGAAGAAGGGCTAGGACTCCATATTGCAAAATGTCTCGGCAGCAGATTGTCCAAGTGGGATTAGGGTGGTGAGAGTGTGGAGCACGGGGGGGGGGGGGGGGGGGGGGGGGGGGGAAGGGGGGGGGGGAGGGGGGTGCTGGCAGCCTCCAGGCGGTCAGGAAAATATGGTCTCTGGTCCCCAGAGATTCCTCACCCACCCTCTTGGGGACAATCATCCTCCAGCCCCCCCCTCCACGCAGTGCCCTTTCTGAGTGGTTAGGTTTGGTTTTTTGGCCATTTCTTTCTCGGTTTTTCCCCCCTTTGCTTTTCTTTTGTTGGCTTTTCTGTTTAACCATGAGGCCCTGCAGACGGCTCGAAGAAACAGGATTTAAAGTCCAAAGCCATCTTTTTCTGTATGTATTTTTGGAAAACATCTTCCCTTTCCCTTCCTTCTCTCCAAACACAGCACCCTGTGCCCCCCCCCCCTTTCTCCTCTTCCCATGGGGGGACTGAGAGTATCGATTTTTCTCCTCATTTCCCCCTCTGGGAGCTATTGGGGAAAAAAAAGAGCTGGGGCCAGCAGATTGCGTGTGGAGGAGTCCGTGTCTGGGGGAGTTGGTTTAAGGATTTTTAGACAGCTCAGAAAGTACAGAAGAAAGTGTGACTGGGCGCTGGTGGCTCACGCCTGTAGTCCCAGCTATGCAGGAGGCTGACATCTGAAGATCACGGTTCAAAGCCAGCCTGGACACAAAAGTCTGTGAGACTTATCTCCAGTGAACCACCAGAAAACTGGTGCTGTGGCTCAAGTGATAGAGCACTAGCGTTGAGCAAAAGAGCTCAGGGACAGCACCCAGGCCCTGAGTTCAAGTCCCACAACTGACAAGAAGGAGGAGGAGGAGAGGAAGAAGTTGTTGTTGATAATCTGGTGGCTCACACCTGTAATCCTAGTCACACAGGAGGCCGAGATCTGAGGATCATGTTTGGAAGCCAGCCTAAGCAGGAAATTTTGTGAGACTCTCTTTTTGTTTTGTTTTTTGGGGTCTGGTCTTGGGGTCTGAACTCTGGGCCTGGGCGCTGTCCCCTCAGCTCTTCAGCTCAAGGCTAGCGCTCTACCACTTGAGCCACAGTGCCACTTCCGGCTTTTTTCTTTTTGCTTATGTGGTGCTGAGGAATCAAACCCAGGGCCTCATGCATGCAAGGCAAGCGCTGTACCACTGAGCCACCTTCCCAGCGCCTGTGAGACTCTTTATCTTCAGTGAACCACCAAAAAAAAACAGAAAGTGGAGCTGTGGCCCAAGTGGTAGAGCACCTTGAGCAAAAAAAAAAAAATCTAAGCAAGAGCACTGGGTGCGAGTCCTAGGTCAGCACACAGAAAGGAAGAAGGACATCTGGGAATGTGCTCCACGGAAGAACACTTGCTTAGCATTTGTTCAAAAGGCCTGGGCTTATCCCCAGCATTGAAAAAAAAATGAATTAATCTTTGCCCTCTGACTTATTTCTGGCTGTGCATTAAAGTAAGGTCAATAAGCCAGGTGTGGTGACAAATCCCAGCACTTGAGAGGCTGAGGCAAGAAGACCAGAAGTTCTTGGCCAGCTTGCACTGGAACTGAGACCCTGTATCTAAAAATTAAAAACACCCTGGGACAGTGGCTCACACCTCTGGGCCTGGGCGCTGTCCCTCAGCATTTCAGCTCAAGGCAAGTGCTCTACCACTTGAGCCACAGCATGATATCTGGTTTTCTGGTGGTTCATTGGAGATGTCTCATGGAGCTTCCTGCCAGAGCTGGCTTTGAACCGTGATCCTCAGGTCTCAGCCTCCTGAGTAGCTAGGATGACAGGCGTGAGGCCCTGGCATCGGGGGGAAAATGCTAATTTATTATTATTGGTCGTGGGGCCTGAACTCTGGGCCTGGGTGCTGTCCCTCAGCTCTTCAGCTCAAGGCAAGCGCTCTACCTCTTGAGCGCAACTTCCTCGAGGCTTCATCTTAATAGAAAAATCTGGGTGTGGCGCCACACATCCCAGCTAGAGTGGGCAGTGTAAAATAGGCGGATCGCAGTGAGGGGTAAGGAAGGGGAGGGATAATAAGATCCTATATGCAAAATAAGCAGTGCAACAGTGGGATGGGGTGTGGCTCCAACGGCCTCACACCTGCTCAGCAAGAGAGAAGCCCTGAGTTCGAGTCTCAGGACTGCCCAAAACCACAAGAAGAGGGTTTGTCCTGGGCTAGAGCGCAGGCCTGGACAGCAAGGGTCATCATACACCCCATCCCCGGCCGCTGCCAGCACCAGATGTCCCCCCCCCCAAGGCCAGCAGCAGTGTGGGAGCCGGGACCCCCCCAGGGCGGTGTGAACTGGGGTCCCTGTCCTTCTAGGACGAGCAAGAGGAGGAGGAGGCAGCCAACCAGAAGCTCGCCCTGCAGAAAGCCAAGGAGGTGGCGGAAGTGAGTCCCCTGTCTGCAGCCAACATGTCCATAGCTGTGTAAGTGGGGGGACGGGGCAGGGGGGCCGCCCAACCTCGCAGCCCTGGCAAGAGACCCCCCCTCCTCTCACCACCCATTTTTGTTCCAACCACTGGGGCTTGTCTGCGCCATTAGAAACAGTGGCCGGGGTTAGAGGCCGGGACGCAGTTGGTAGAGCACTAGCTAATGAGCTGGAAAACAGCAGGTACGGAGTTCGAGTCCAAAGGAAAAAATAGAAAAAAGTGGTAGATAGGGCTTGGGGCGTGGCTCAGTAGTGGGGGCGTGGCTTGTCTGTGAGGGCGTGGCTCCCCATTGGGCGTGGCATAGCTGTGGAAGGTTGCTCGTTGTGTGGGTGTGGCTAATCTTAGGGGCGTGGCTCGGCATCTGGGTGTGGCCTAGATGTCGGAGGTGGGCTCAGTGATGTGGGTGTGGCTAATCTTAGGGGCGTGGCTCAGCGTCAAGAAGCAAAGGCTCACTTGGTAGTGTACCTGCCTAGCAAACATGAGGCCCTGAGTTCAAACCCCAATACCAGCAAAAGAAAAACAAGAAGTCTCACCATTGTGTAGCTATTTGAGTCAGGGAGAGGAAAATGATAAATGAGATAAGAAAATGTGCCAGACGCCGGCGGCTCACGCCTGTCATCCTAGCTTCCAAGGAGGGTGGGATCTGAAGATCACGGTTCAAAGCCAGCCCCAGCAGGAAAGTCCATGAGACTCTTATCTCCAATGAACCACCAGAAAACCAGAAGTGGTGCTGTGGCTCAAGTGGTAGAGTGCTCTCCTTGAGCTGAAGAGCTGAGGGACAGCGCCCAGGTCCAGAGTTCAAGCCCCACCACCGACCAAAAAGAAAAGAAAGTATCATACATACTATCTTTCTGTCAGAAAGGAATTGAACCGCAGAGAAAAATAAAACTGAGAAGGAGAGCAGGGGATGCTGGGAGTGGAGAGAGCTGTGATTTTTGAGGGTCTGGAGAGGAGCTGGTGATGGAACCCAGGGTCTCATGCACCCTAGCCTAGGGAAATGCTCCATTTCTGAGCTAACCCCACGAGCTGGGGTTTTAAATGCATTAGAGAAGGCCTCATTTAGAAGATGGTAAGACTTAAAGGAAGTGGTACTGTGGCTCAAGTTGTAGAGCACTAGCTTTGAGCTGTAGAGCTCAGGGACAGAGCCCAGGCCCAGAGTTCGAGCCCCACAACCGGCAAAACAGCAGCAGCAAGGTAAGACTTAAAGAAGAGGAGGAAGAAACCATGGGGATTACGGGGCATGGAACGTCCCAAGCTGACAAAACAGCATATGTGGGCTGGGAAGGTGGCTCAGTGGTGGAGAGCTTGCCTTGCATGCATGAGGCCCTGGGTTCGATTACACAGCACCACATAAACAAAAAGAAAAAAGCCGGAAGTGGCGCTGTGGCTCAAGTGGTAGAGCACTAGCCTTGAGCTGAAGAGCTGAGGGACAGCACCCAGAGTTGAGGCCCCACGACCGGACCCAAAAAAACAACAACAAAAAAACCAGCATGTGTAAAGGCCCTGAGGTAGGAAGTATGTTTTGGGACCAAGAAAGGGTGGCTGCAGGAGCATAAGCAGAAAGGGGAGATGAAGGCAGGGAGGTGACAAACAGCTTAGGCAAAGTCCTGGTGCCAAAAGGGGAAAATTTGGGGGTTTTGTTATGTTAGGCGGGAACCATAGAGGTTCTTGAGGTTAGAGACTGGCTCAGATGCTCACAGGGGCTCATAGTGAATCCTGGGAGAACAGACTGTGCGGGAGACCAGTAGACTGATCCCGGGGAAGCGATGACCCACCTGAGCTGTCACACAGGCCCGGGCGGGGCGGGGCGGGGCGGGGCCAGCCTCTTGGAGGCTGGGAGACTCTGCCCACCAAAGCCAGCTTCTTTTAAAAAATAATTAAAAAATTAAAAAATAATTCTTAACAAGGATTTTATTTTTGGGGGGGGGGTCCAGTCGTGGGCCTGAACTCGGGGCCTGGGCGCTGTCCCTCAGCTCTTCAGCTCAAGGCTAGCGCTCTACCACTTGAGCCACAGCGCCACTTCCGGCTTTTTTCTTTTTGCTTATGTGGTGCTGAGGAATCGAACCCAGGGCCTCAGGCATGCAAGGCAAGCGCTCTACCACTGAGCACCTTCATATAATATATGTATATATTATACATACATATATCTAATGTATACATATTATATATATATATGTATATATATATATGTCTCTATATATTTCTGCGGTGCTGAGGATGGAACCCAGGACCTCCTGGCTTGCTTTCTACATCTGAGCCACTCCCCAACCACTGAGCCATGCCCCTGCCCAGAGCCACATCCATGACACTGTGACTCCTCTACCACTAAGCCCTGCCCCTGCCCAGAAGGGAGAGCACTGAGGTCACCTACCTAGGCTAAGACACCTATAAGGTTGGTAGGAGTCCACCAGGCTGGGTTTGGGAGCCCACTTAGGCTGAGACGTCACCCAGGTGAGACCACCAGTGGCTGATGCCCGTGGCCAGGTGCGTTGGTGAGACAGGGGGAAAGCCCCAAGCCAAGCCAGGTGAACTGGTGGGCACAGGTGTGTGTGCAGGTGGGCACACAGGTAGGTGCAGGTGGGCGTGCATGTGGGTAAGATGGGTGCGTTGGTGGTATACAGGCGGGCGCGCAGGTAGGAGCGGGTGGGCACGAAGGTGGGCGCGCAGGTAGGTGTGTGTGGGCGCGCTGGTGGGAGTAGGTGGGCGAGCAGGTGGATGCGTGTGGGCGCGCAGGTGGGTGCGTGTGGGCGCGCTGGTGGGAGCAGGTAGGCTCGCAGGTGGATGCGTGTGGGCGTGCAGGTGGATGCGCAGGTGGGAGCAGGTGGGCGCGCAGGTGGGTGCGTGTGGGCGCGCAGGTGGGTGCGTGTGGGCGTGCAGGTGGACGTGCAGGTGAGTGCGTGTGGGCGCGCAGGTGGGTGCGTGTGGGCGTGCAAGTGGACGCGCAGGTGGGCGCGCAGGTGGGCTGGGCTGCAGCGGCGGGCTGTTGCAGGAAGGAGCAGCAGCGGAACCAGAAGGCGGCCAAGTCGGTGTGGGAGCAGCGCACGAGCGAGATGCGCAAGCACAACCTGCTGGCGAGCCGAGAGGCGCTCTACCCCGAGCTGGCGGCCGACGAGCGCTGGAAGGCCACGTACGCGCGCCACCTGCGGCCCGACGTGAAGACGCACCTGGACCGGCCGCTCGTGGTGGACCCGCAGGAGAACCGCAACAACAACACCAACAAGAGCCGCGCCGCCGAGCCCGTGGGCCCGCGCCCGGGCCAGCCGGGCCCCGAGGAGCTGCTGCGCAAGCGCGCGGCCCCCGCGGGGCTGGCGGGGCGCAGGCCCTGGCCGGGCGGCCCCGACGCCGAGCCCAGCCGCGAGGGACCGTACGGCCGCGAGTCCGAGCCGCCGGACTTCTGGGAGGCCGAGGCCGAGCGGCCCCCGCCCGGGGAGCCGCCCCGCAGGGCGCCCGCGCACCGGCCCGGGGCGCCCAGGGAAGGCCGCGGGGGCTCGCCGCGCGCCGGCGCCGACGGGGAGCCGCGCAGACACCGCGTGCGCCGCCGGCCGGGGGACGAGGCGGCCGAGGACAGGGCCGAGCGCCGGCCCCGGCACCGCGAGGGCAGCAGGCCGGCCCGCGGCGGCGAGGGCGACGGCGAGGGCCCCGACGGCGGCGAGCGCAGGAGGCGACACCGGCACGGGGCCCCGGCCAACTACGACCAGGACGCGAGGAGGGACGACAAGGAGCGCCGGCACCGCCGGAGGAAGTGAGTGACGTCACGGAGACCCTCGACCTGGGGCTCGCTGTCACGTGGCTTAGTTTTCATTGTCGGTGGTGCAGAACTGCTCCCCATATACTAGGAAACAGCTCTACCACTAGGCCACGCCCATACGGCTGAGCCCCGCCCCCTCGCTGAGCCACGCCTCTAACGCTGACAGGCTGCTCCACCACTGAGCCCCCGCCCCCTCGCTGAACCACGCCTCTAACGCTGACAGGCTGCTCTGCCGCTTGGCCCCGCCCCCTCGCTGAGCCACGCCTCCACTCTGATACACAGCTCTCCCGCTGAGCTTCCTCGGCTTGGGCGGTCTTAACATTGTTCCCTTGATGAGACCAAGTAACAGCTCCATGTTAGACCTCTTGGGTTGACACCGTGTAACTCCAAAGTAGATCTCTTGGGTTACAATGTATCTTTTTTTTTCTTTCCAGTCTCCCATCATTGTGAACTGACAGATTTCCTTGTGCAGTTCAGATAAACCGAGGAAGTGACTCTGTTTCCCCTCTGGAAAGAGTCCGTAACAACATCCTACTTTCCTACTTGAGGCTAAAAAGAGAATGAGGGAACGAGGACAGTGGTGCTGGTGGTTGGCCCGTAGGAAGCCCTTCGGGACACCAGACGCCTTGGCTTTTTAATTGTTAAGGTACATAGGTAGAATCCTGGGTTCCCAACGGGGCCAGAGGAACAGGTCCTGTGCTGTGTGGGGGCTGCGCAGCTCCTGCCATTGCCTGCGATCCCCTCAACACTTAATCAACAGGCCCGACTGGAGTGGCCTTCTTTTGCATATTTCTTTCTTTTTTCCTGTGAGGAGAGGGGCTTGAATTATTTTTTAACTTAGGATCTCACTGTGTAGCCCAGGCAGACCTGGAACTAGCCATCTCCTGCCTCAGCTTCCTGAGTGCCGGGATTACAGAGCTGCAGCTGCCCCTGTCATCTGTATCTTCCACGGGGTGGGGGCGTGGCTTGGGGCGTGGCTTTGTGTGGACAGGGCTTGCTGGCATGAGGGCTCTGCGGGTGGCTTTTGTGGAGGTGTGGTTTATGCAGTGGGTGTGGCTTGTGGGGCAAGGCTCGTCTGGGCGTGGTTTCAGAGGCGTGGCGTTTTGTGGGGGCGTGGCACTATGATAGAGCACTTGCCTAACACCTGTTAGCTCCAGCTTCCATCCCCAGCACTGCCGTGTGTGTGTGTGTGTGTGTGTGTGTGTGTGTGTGTGTGTAGTGTCGTTTGACTGATGTGGTATCCTCTACCCGCCTGGCAGCTCATGGGGGTTTGTGGGCATCACCAAGAAGTTTCGGGGTGGGAACCATGTAGACTCAAGACAGGAAATTTTTTTTCTTCATTGAATTTTATTAGCGCTGTGTCTTGCGACAGAGCCTCACTGGGAGGGTGGCAGGCAGAGATCTGGGCGGGAAAGCGATGATGAGCATTTATGGAGACTTGTGGCTTGGCCTGGGAATTGGCTGAAGTGGGCACCATTGTGTGTGTGTGTGTGTAAGATGCTGAGAGTGGACCTCAGGACCTTTACCCGTGCTAAGCAAGTGCTCTGTCCTTAAGCCATGCCCCCTCAGCCTTGGACTGGACTTCCAGATGCCCAGTTGTAATGATTGGTGGGATCGTGTTATTCTCTGATTTCTTCCCCCCCCCCCCCCCCCCGACTTCCTCAGAGACAACCAGGGCTCAGGGGTCCCGGTTTCTGGCCCCAACCTATCGACCACCCGGCCGATCCAGCAGGACCTGGGCCGCCAAGACCCACCGCTGGCCGAGGACATCGACAATATAAAGAATAACAAACTGGCTACGGGGGAATCGGCCAGTCCCCACGACAGCTTGGGCCACCCCGGCGGCGGCTCCCACAGCCCGGCCAAGATGGGAAACAGCATGGAGCCCGGGCCTGCACCCACGCCGTCCACCACGGCCACCAACCCCCTGAACACCGCCAGCCGCCGCATGCCCAACAACCCCGGGAACCCCTCCAACCCTGGGCCTCCCAAGACCCCCGAGAACAGCCTTATTGTCACCAACCCCAGCAGCGGCCACAACTCAGCCAAGCCTGCCAGGAAGCCCGACCACACCGCGGTGGACATCCCGCCCGCCTGCCCGCCCGCCCTCAACCACACCGTGGTCCAAGGTGAGGCCTTCCTCCGCCCTGCGGGGTCCAGGCCCAGCTGCCCTTCTCCCCCCAGCTGTAAAGGCCTCTCCTGGGGAGATCCACCTTTCTGGTCTCAGTTTCTCCCCCTGGAAAATAAGCACAGACATACTCCCATGCTGTGTTTGGTGAGATGGGTAATGAAGGATTTCTGTCTTTCTTCTCTGCCCATCCTGAGGCTTGAACTCAGGGCCTAGGTGCTGTCTTGAGCTTTTTCACTCAAAGTTAGCATGCTTAACCTCTTGGGCCACAGCTCCACTTCTGGTGGTTCACTGGAGATAAGAGTGTCACAGACTTTGCTGCCCAGGCTGGCTCTGAACTATGATCCTCAGATCCTGAGTAACTAGGACTACAGGCATGAGCCACCAGCACCTGGATTTAATGAATGAAGAATCTGACTTTATCTCTTATAAAGACTGAGACACCGCTTCCAGCCCAGAGGAGAATGGTGGGGGGGGGGGGGGGTCTTTGCAGAGAAACAGAAGTAGGAGGCTTACAAGTTTGAGACCAGCTTGATCTACAAACCCCCCCCCCCCCCCCCCCCCCCCCCCCCCCCCCCCCCCCCCCCCCCCCCCCCCCCCCCCCCCCCCCCCCCCCCCCCCCCCCCCCCCCCCCCCCCCCCCCCCCCCCCCCCCCCCCCCCCCCCCCCACCCCCCCAAAGCGAGACTCTTATCTTCAGTGAACCACACAAAAGCCAGAGTGGAGCTGTGGCTCAAGTGGTAGAGGGCCCCCAGCCTTGAGCCAAAAAGCCAAGTGAGAGGTGGAACCCCTCAGTTTAAGCCCCAGTAGCAGAAGAAAAAAAAAAAAAAACAACAAAGATGCCCCAGCCACATGTCTGTCCCAGGCAAAGATCTTGTCCACAAAATCAAAATTCTAGAGCATGTTGGGGTTAGAAGGAGGCATTTTGAAGCCTGCCAGCCTGGGGGTTCAAATCCCAGCTCTGTTACTCCCAAGCTGTGTGGCTAGAATCCTGTGCCTGGATTTCCCCTTCTGTGGCCGCCATCTCGCTTCTCCTGAGGAGGCCAGGTAGACAGCAGGTGCTTTGCTGGGCACAAGGTGCCCAGAGGCTTGTGGGAAGTGCTGGAGGGAGACCTGTGTCATGTTTTTGCCCACAGTGAACAAAAATGCCAACCCAGACCCCCCGTCCCAGAAGGAGGAAGAGAAGAAGGAGGAGGAAGACGACTCCGGGGAAGATGGCCCCAAGCCCATGCCCCCGTACAGCTCCATGTTCATCCTGTCCACAACCAACCCGTGAGTCCGGCCCCCAGCCTGCACTGCCCCCCAGATCGAAACCGCACGGTCACCAAGTTGCCCATGCCCTCCATGGTGGCCATCCACCCAGCCACAGCCCGCACCACCACCCATGGCAGCCGCTGCCCAAGGGTGCACTGCAGGCTGCATGGCCTCCGGCCAACAGCCTTCTCTCTCGAGCCTCCTTGAGGAAGAGAGGTAGCACATGCGTGTCCTGTCCACTCCCAGGTGCTAAACAGCGATCACATCGTCCCAGAAGAGAAACCTCTTTAAAAACCTCCATTTCCCCCAATGCTTCCTGACACCAAAGAAGCTGACAGGAACGGCTGCCCCCGTCCCCCCCCCCCCCCCCCCCCCCGCCTTTTTATGTAGTTGACCTCTTCCTTTTATTTAAGAAATGGTTAGGCAGGCATGCCGGCTCCTGCCTGTAATCCCAGCTACTTGGGCGGTGGAGGTAGGAGGGTCGTGGCTCTGGGCTGGCCCAGGGAAAAGCTCCGACTATACAAGAAAATTAATTTATCAAACCAGGCACCGGTGGCTCACGCCTGTCATCCTAGCTACTCAGGAGGCTGAGGTCTGAGGATCGTGGTTCAAAGCCAGCCCAGGCAGGAAAGTCTGTGAGACTTTTTTTTTTATTTTTTTTGTCGGTCGTGTGCCTTGAACTAGGCCTGGGCGCTGTCCCTCAGCTCTTCAGCTCAAGACTAGAGCTCTACCACGTGAGCCACAGCGCCACTTCTGGTTTTCTGGTGGTTTATTGGAGATAAGTTTCATGGACTTTCCTGCCCGGGTTGGCTTTGAACCGCGATCCTCAGATCTCATCCTCCTGAGTAGCTAGAATTACAGGCGTGAGCCACCGGCGCCGCGCCCGTGAGACTCTTATCTCCAATAAACGACCAGAAAACCACAAGTGGCACCGTGGCTCAAGTGGTAGAGCGCTAGCCTTGAGCTGAAGAGCTGAGGGACAGCACCCAGGCCCAGAGTTCAAGACCCACGACGAACGGAAGGAAGGAAGGAAGGAAGGAAGGAAGGAAGGAAGGAAGGAAGGAAGGAAAAGAAAATGCCATAGGACAGGGCTCTGGTTGGGGGCGTGGCTGTCAGGGGCGTGGCTAGGTCGCAGTGGGCGTGGCGTTGGGGCTGGTTTGAACAGTTGTGGGAGTGTTTCCACATTTGTGGGTGTGGCTTATCTGTGGGTGTGGCTCGATCGCTGAAGGCTGGTTTTGTGGACTGTTTCATTCTGGGTTGTGGGCGTGGTTCTGTGTGGGGCGTGGCTCCACGGCTGTGGGTGTGGCTCCAGGATAGAACCTCTGCCTAGCAATGGCAAGGCCCTGACATCAAACCCGGTACCAGCCGGGCGCTGGTGGCTCACGCCTGTAATCCTAGCTACTTAGGAGGCTGAGATCTGAGGATCGCAGTTCAAAGCCAGCCCGGGCAGGAGAGACCGTGAGACTCCTATCTCCAATAAAACCACCAGAAAACCGGAAGTGGCGCTGTAGCTCAAGTGGTAGAGCGCTTGCCTTGTGCTGAAGAGCTGAGGGACAGCGCCCAGGCCCAGAGTTCAAGCCCCACGACCGACAAAAAAACAAAAAAAGAGTCTCAAACCCGGTACCAAACCCGGTGTCTTGGGGGCTGCGGAGCAGTGGTGTTGGGGGGACGGGGGTCATGAGATAATAGGGGGTTGGTGGAGCGGGGAAGGAAAGGGTTTGGAGCCTGTGGTCTGAGGGCCTCTGGCCGCCCCTCTGCCCCGCACACAGCCTCCGCCGCCTGTGCCATTACATCTTGAACCTGCGCTACTTTGAGATGTGCATCCTGGTGGTCATCGCCATGAGCAGCATCGCGCTGGCCGCCGAGGACCCGGTGCAGCCCAACGCCCCGCGGAACAACGTGAGCGCCCCCCACTCCACCCTGCGCCTGCGCCCCCCCACCCCGCGCCCCGCCCCCCGCTCCCCCGCCCCCCGCCCCGCGCCCCGCCCTCCCCCCACCCCCGCCCCCGCGCCCCGCCCCCCACCCCCCACCCCGCCCCCCCGCCCCCGCCCCCGCGCCCCGCCCCCCGCGCCCCGCCCCCGCTCCCCCGCCCCCCGTGCCCCGCCCCACGCCCCGCCCCCCCGCCCCACGCCCCGCCCCCCCGCCCCGCCCTCCCCCCCACCCCCGCCCCCCGCGCCCCCCACCCCCGCTCCCCCGCGCCCCGCCCCCCGCCCCCCCCCGCCCCGCGCCCCCGCCCCCCGCTCCCCCGCCCCCCGCGCCCCCGCCCCCCGCCCCCACGCAGCCCGTCCCCGGGGCGGCAGGAGGCCGCGGCCCCCGGAGGCTGCAGGTTGCGCGCGGCACAGGTCGGGTGTCTAGTGCTGGGTGAGTGCTGGGATTACAGGTGTCCGCCACCGAGCCCGGCACAGCAAACAGTCCTTGAGCCTTGACCGTATCCTAAGCTGGGGGCGCCAAGGAAGTGGCGGCCTTGTGCTTGAGGGGTGACCTGGGAAGATGGGCGGGACCCAGAAGGGCGGGGCCGAGGGGTGCAGATTCGCGAGGGGTGAAGGGCCCCAGAAGCGGAGACACAGATTGTATCCCTGTCATTTTTGTATCGCTAAGGGAGGGGAACCCAGGGCCTTACCTAGGCTACGCTGAGCCACGCGCACGCGCACACACACAACCAGGTCCAAAAGTGGCATTTTTAAGCAGGTGGCCGGGGGGCGGCTTCCCTGAGGAAGTGGTATTTGAACTCGGGCACACAGGAAGAAGGGGGGGCAGATTTCCGACCGGCCTTCCAGGCAGCCGCGCACCCCCTGCAGAGCCGGGGGGGGGGGCGGCTTCGGCTCGCGTGGTCTCCGGCGCCCTCTGGTGGCCCTGCTTGGTAACAGCACCCTCCGCTGTCCCTGGAGCCCCGCAGACCCTGGTACCAGGTCGCTGAGCATCCGGGCAGGGGGAGGCAGGGGGTGGGGAGGGGGCTGGGGGGAGCAGAGCAAGCCGCTGACCCCGTGTCCCCTTTTGTCCACCCCTCCGTCTCCCGCCCAGGTGCTGCGGTATTTTGACTACGTCTTCACGGGCGTGTTTACCTTCGAGATGGTCATCAAGGTGAGGGTCTTGGGGGTCCCCCCGGTACCCCCGTTGCTCATCCATTAGGGTTGCAGGAGGGTGACCCCAGGGACAGGGAAGGGGCGGGACCTGGAAGCCATGGGCGGGAAAGGAGGGGGAGGGGACAAAGGAGGGGGGCAGGTTCTTGGGAGGCAGAGCTCATAGGGTTGTGGACTTGGGGTTCAGACAAAGGGGAGTCCAGACTTCCCTCCCCTGCCCCAGGATCTGGGCTTCAGAGCCTGTCAGTCAGAGCAGGCCTCCTGCGCCCCTCCCCCACGTGGGGCACCCCTCCCCCAGGGCAGACAGGTGGCTGTGACCCCTGTCCCGCCCTTCTTCCTCACCGCCCTCCCTACCCGCAGATGATCGACCTGGGGCTTGTCCTGCATCAGGGCGCCTACTTCCGCGATCTGTGGAACATTCTGGACTTCATTGTGGTCAGTGGGGCCCTGGTGGCCTTTGCCTTCACGTAAGTCTCCCCTCGAGGCCTCCATGGAGCTCTTTTATTCCCTGTGGCCGAGGGGTGCGGGGGGGGGGGGGGCATGCACCGGGAGGGCTGCATCTGCATGACTCCACCACCTGAGGCCCCCCATACTCACCGCCTCGCCGCCGCCGCTTCTGTAGACTAGCGCCGACATCTCATCCCCTCCCCGGCTCGCCGCTGTCTCTTTGGGGGATGGTCCCCCTAAAAAGACAACCCGGAAATGAGTGTGTCTGAGAACCACACACACACGTCACCTGTGGCCTCCAGGCCGCGGGTGCAGCCCTGGCTCTGGCTGCATCTCTCCTCCGACGCCGCCCTGGGCCGGCTCACCCCGCTGCAGGGGGCGATTTCTCCAAGAGGGGTGCCACCTTGTGGGGCAGCGTCCGTTCTAGACGGCACCCTGGTTCTGAGCAGCCCTTTCAAGATGGCCCCGTGCGGTGGACAGTCGCTCCCGATGTGACGTCCAGCTTCTGGACGGCATCCCCTCCCCCCCCTCCAGCTGCGGGGCGGAGTCACCCCCAGCTGACACCCCAAAGGACAGACATGTTCTTACAAAGACTGAGCAGCGCCTTGGCTCAAATTCTGGGTATCCATTTCAAGATGGCGCCCTCAGGCTGCTTCGAGATGAAGCCCAGACCCTGGGCAGCCCAGGGGGTGCCTGATATAGGGGTGCATCCCAAGATGGGGCCCAGGGTCTGAGCCCCTCTCAGCTCCCGGGCCCTGGCAGCCGACCCCTCCACTGAGGCAGGTTGAGATTTGTGAGAAGCTCCAAACCCAGAGAATTTGGGGGGGCTTGGTTGTGCCCCCAGGGTGGGAATCCCCAAAGACAGCTCCATAGTAAGATTTGGGGGTCCCCTGTGCCTTCCCCTCCCCGTTCCTGCTAGCCAGATGTAGTAGGAACCTGGGCCTGACAGTGGGGTCCAAGTCAGGGGCCCATTTCCAGGGGTGGACTACAGGAAGTTGCTGCTCTCCTCTTCCTGGCAATGCATGGCATCAAGCTGTGTTCAGAGAACGGGAAGTCGCCAAAGGTTTTGGGTGCCTCCCAGGGCAGGGTCCATGCTACCAAGGAGGGGACTCAGCCCTCGCCTGACTCCCCCTCCCCCCATTCCTCTCTCCTCTCCCCCTCTTCTGCCTTCGTGGCCACCTTGTCTGCTTTTCTTTCTTCTCTTCCTCCCCCATCCCTCTTAACCCTCCCCCTCCCTTGGAGTAATAGAAATGGAACTCAGGGCCCCAACATACCAAGCATTGTCCTCTATTAAAGCACTGGCATATACAGTCAGGGTTCTGCTGCACTATCAGGAAACACTGTAGCCAATAAATAGAATGCTAAGCAAGGCCAGGTGCCGGTGGCTCACACCTAGAATCAGCTACAGCTACTCAGGAGGCTGAGATCGGAGGACCAAAGCTCAAAGCCAGCCCTGGGCAAGGAAAAAAAACAAAACCTGTGAGATTCTTTTTTTTTGGGGGGGGAGGTCCGGTCGTGGGGCCTAAACTCTGAGCCTGGGCTCTGTTCCTCAGCTCAGCTCTTCAGCTCAAGGCTAGCGCTCTACCACTTGAGCCACCGCACCACTTCCAGCTTTTTTTCTTTTTGCTTATGTGGTTCTGGGGAATCGAACCCAGGGCCTCATGCATGCAAGGCAAGCGCTCTATCACTGAGCCACCTTCCCAGCCCCATGATATTATAATGTTTTGGGTTTTTTTGGATCCGGTCATGGGGCCTGAACTCTAGGCCTGGGCATTGTCCCTCAGCTCTTCAGCTCAAGGCTAGCGCTCTACCACTTGAGCCACAGCGCCACTTCTGGCTTTTTTATTTTTTCTGCTTATGTGGTGCTGAGGAATCGAACCCAGGGCCTCATGCATGCAAGGCAAGCGCTCTACCACTGAGCCACCTTCCCAGCCCTCCTGTGAGATTCTTATCTCCAATAAACCAGCAAAAAAAACCAGAGGTAGAGCTGTGGCTCAAATGGTAGAGCACCAGCCTTGAGCAAAAATATATCAACAAATAAAAAGCTGCAAGACAGTGCCCAGGCCCTGAGTTCTAGCCCCAGAATGAAACAAAAAGAAATAGAAAAAGAAAACAAAGCACAGCAAATTCAAGGAGAAAGAGCGCCCCTGAAAAGCAGATGGGGGTCACCAAGGGTGGCGACTCACCTGTAACCTCCAATGTTCTGGAAGTAGAAGTGGGGGATTGTGAGTGTTCTGGGCCACCTAGACTGCACAGCCGTGTCATGACACACGTACGTACATACATGCATGTCCACACACATACATGCATACATGCATGCCCACACACATGCATACATGCATGTCCACACACATGCATGCCTACACACGTGCGTGCCCACATACATACATGCATGCATACATGTCCATACATACATGCATGCATACATGCCCACACATACATGCATACATGCATGTCCACACACATGCATGCCTATGCACATGCATGCCCACATACATGCATGCGTACATGCTTACACACATGCATGCCCGCATACATACATGCCCACACATGTACATGCTTACACGCATACACGCATACATATGTGTTTGTATGTGTGTACGAATGACAAGCAGTTTCCTTAATAATGTAACATTCAGTGCACACCGATAAGAAACACTAAACCGCGGCAGATCCGTGGGCAAAGCATGCCGACAGAACTTTCCGGCCAGGCATGGCAGTCCACTCCTGTCTCCCAGCCCGTGGGGGGCTGGGTGACATGGTGACACTTTGTCTCAAACGAACAAACGACGACAAAACGGTGGCAGCGTTTTGCAGCCCTCCAGCTGGAGTGGCTTGATCTCGGGCGGAGCCGCGGGGCCCGCCCAGCCCGCTCTGCTCTCCCTCCCCTCCCTACTTCCTCCTCCTCTCTCCCCTTTCCTCCCCCCTTCCTCTCTGTTTCTCAGCTTCCTCCTTTCCCATGAGGCCAGGCTGGGCCCGGACGAGGGTCCCAGGGTCCCTGGTTCCGGAGACAAGGCGGGGACAGGGCCCCCACACAGTGCGGCCTCTGCCAGCTGTGTCCTGAGAAAAGTCCGCGGGGGGGGGGGGGGGGGGCCTCTTGTGTGGGAGCCGGCAGCCCTCAGAGCCGGCCTGTCAACCCAGCGCCGGCGCCATTGGGGGGTGTTCACCCCTCGACCTACGCCTAGGGTCTCTGAAGTCACCACAAGTCTTTTTTTGGGGGGGGGGAAGGAGGAAGGAAGGGGTACGAAGATTTGAACTCAGGTCCAGGTGTTTTCTAGGCAGACACTCTGCCTTGCTAGCCAGGCCCTCAGCACGGAGCCACGCCTCCTGATGGCAAGCCACGCCCCTTGCCGGAGTCACACCCCTAACGCGGCCACTCCCCTAGCGCTGGGACACGCCCCCTTGTCAGTGGGCCATACCCGGTATGCCTAGCCACGCCCCGGACGCCTGGCCACGCCCCGGACGCCTGGCCACGCCCCCAGCCTCCACTCAAACTGCTTCAACTGTTCCCCTCTGAGTCCATCTGTAAACTACCCGGTGCCCTTCAGCTCCGTTCTGAGGGGCGCCCCCCCACCCCCATTCCAGGGCCTTCAGGTCACCGGGAGCCCCCGCGGGCACAGGCAGGTGGGAGGTCTTGCCGGCGCATGCGTCGGGCCCAGAACACCTTGAATTGATGAGATGGGATGGGAGAGGAGACCCCCCCAGATCCCGCGCCCCGAACCCCCCTCCTGGCCGGTGTCTGGCACGGGCTGCCCGCCAGGCCTTTGCCTTTTGTCTGGTTAGGAATGGACGGGGACCGGGGCTCAGGCCCGCCCCCTCCTCTGCCACACCTTCTGCTCTGTCCCCTGGGCCCAGACGGAGGTGAAGATTACAGACGGTAGATTAACCCCGTTGTTTCCAATGATAGCCCATCCTCCACCTGGAATCCTAGCAGCTTTGGGGGAGGGGAGGTGTAAGAGTTTAGGAAGATCAAGAATCTAGAATGGAAGACAGCCACAGCATAAAATTTATGAGCCAGGGCTGGGAAGGTGGCTCAGTGGTCGAGCGCTTGCCTTGCATGCCTGAGGCCCTGGTTCGATTCCCCAGCACCACATAAACAAAAAGAAAAAAAGCCGGAAGTGGCGCTGTGGCTCAAGTGGTAGAGCGCTAGCCTTGAGCTGAAGAGCTGAGGGACAGCGCCCAGGCCCAGAGTTCAGGCCCCACGACCAGACCAAAAAAAAAAAATTTAGGAGCCATCCCCCACCCCTCCAGCTCAACCGACTCGCCAGGTGGAGTCACTCAGGCCCACAGTCCCAGCTATGGGAAGGCACAGGTGGGAGAAGACCAACCTGAGACCCCGGCTGAAAAACAAAGCTGGGGACATGGTTCAAGGGGTAGAACACCTGCTTAGGAAGCACGAGGCCCTGAGTTCAAACCCCGCGGAGGAAGGAATGAAGGAAGGGAAGGAGGGAAGGAAGCCAGGCGCCGGTGGCTCTTGCCTGTCATGCTAGCTACTCAGGAGGCTGAGGTCTGAGGATCGAGGTTCAAAGCCAGCCTGCGCAGGAAAGTCCCTGAGACTCTATCCCCAGTGAACCACCCAAAAGCCGGAAGTGGCGCTGTGGCTCAAATGGCAGAGCGCCAGAACTGAGCAAAGAAAGCTCATGGACGGCGCCAGACCCTGAGTTCAGGGCCCAGGATTGGCACCAAAAACTAAAATATCCTTGCAGCCACAGCAGCAGGGGCCAAAGCCCCAGGGGAGCCCCAAAGGCTCTGTTGGAGCTTTCCAGAACCTTTCCAGACCTCCTGCTTCTCGGTGATGTGTGTGTGTGTACGTGTGTGCGCGTGTGCACGTGCGCGTGCGCATGTGTGTCGTCCATCCACTAACCGTGAGCCGCACCCATGTGTCATCAGCCGCGCGACCGGGTGCCCTGCGGCGGGGCAGTGGCCGGCGGTGGCGACCCTGTCCCCGCTGCCCGCCACCGGCCTGGTGCCGCCCGGCCTCCCCAGGCCCAGGCCCGGCAGCGCCGGCAGCGCCTCCAACCCGTGCCCACCAACCACATTTCCAGGAAGCCAATTGGCAATTTCCTCCCCATTGCCAAAGGCATCGATCAAGTTGGGTTTTTGTGGGTTGTTGTTGTTTTTTTTCCCCCGACCGTGATGAGCTCTGAGGTTTGAGTGCAAGATCGGCAGCTCTGGGTTTGAATCCAGCGCTGGTGCTGGCTTGGCCGTGTACCCTCGCAAATCACCACCCCACTAGGCTTCCTCCGATGCAAAAGGGCACTGGGTTGGTACAGGCTAGGCCAGGGATGGGCGCGCAGGACACCACGCGCCACAGCAAAACTGCAGATCAGTGGAAATCAGTGTTGGTGGAAACTCCACCAGCACCAGCCCAGAAAGCAGGAAGCTAAAACTCCCACAGCCAGAGGTGGGGGGGGGGGGGGGGGGGAGGAGCCTGGAGGAAGCCCAGGAGAAGGCCGCGGCAGCGAAGCTATTCTGTGTGCTCTAAAAATGTATCACTGACCGGGTGCTGTGGCTCACACTTGTCATCCCAGCTCCTCCTCCTCAGGAGGCTGAGGAGGCAAAGATGGTAGAGATTGAGAAGATAGCAATTCCAGGGCAGAAAAGGCCAGGAGACCCCAATCACAATGCATAGCTGGACCCAGTAGAGCATCCCTGTCATCCCAGCCATGTGGGAAGTATAAATAGGAGGATTGCAGTCTGAGGCCAGCCTGCTCATAAATGTGAGATTTCATTAGAAAATAATAATAATAACTATGACAGAATGATCTGGGGACATGACCCAAGTGCCTGACAAGCAAGCACAGCCCCGAGTTCAAACCCAGCACCAAACCATTTCCAGAGCATTCTATCACCACCCACCCATTTCCCGGGGGAGGGTCGTTGGCGCTGATGAGCACAATCAAACCCAGGCCCCCTCCCGAGCCACCTCCTTTAAGACCAGCTCAGGCCTCCCCAGAGCCCCAAATGGAAAAAGGGGGTCTGCCAGCTCTAAGCAGCCAACAGGAGTGTCGAGTGCTCCTGGAGTTCCTGCCAGCCCTCGGGCAGCCCCACTCCTGGAAATCTGTGTTTGGTGGACCCTGGGGTTCGGGGCGGGGCGGGGCGGGGCGAACGTGGACGGGCCGGTGTCCAGCTGGCTGGAAGTGGGCGGTGTCTGTCTGCCGCCCGGGGGTGGGGGAGGGGAGGCCCGGGCCCAGGCGTTCGTGTGTCTGTGCGTGTTCGCGTGTTCGCGTGTTCTGTGTTCTCTCTCCTCTGAGGAAACTCACCGTCTGTCTCCCCCGCCACATCACTTGCCCAGGAGCAGCGCACGGTAAAGTCTCTCTCTGTCTCTCTGCCTCTCTGTCTCTGTCTCTCTCTCTCCCTCTCTCACTCTCTCTCTCTCCCTCTCCCCCTCGTCCTCCATTCCTGCTGTCAGCCACGTGCTTTCTGGGCCTCCTTTGTCTGGCCTTGTGTTCTCAGTGCTGTCCTGTCGCTTACTCCAGTGACTACAGACCTCCACAGCAGTGGCTCCCGCCTGTCATCCCAGCTCCTCAGGAGGAGGCTGAGATCTGAGGATCGGGGTTCAAAGGTCCAACCTCTGGGCAGGGACGTCCGGGAGGCGCTTATCACCAGTTAAACACCAAAAACACAAACCAGAAGTGGTGCTGTGGCACAAGTGGTAGAGCACCAGCCTTGAGCAAAAAAAAAAAAAAAGCTCGGGGACAGTGCCCAGGCTCTGAGTTCAAGCCCCAGGACCAACACAGATGCACGCACATGTGCACACACACACACACACACACACACACACACACACACGTAGAATCTGATCCTGTCATTCTGATGATTCTGACCATTCTTGTCCCAAACTCACCGGGTGGGGGTACACCCTCCTTGAGACCCATTTCTAATGACTCAGAGAACTGGAGTGAGCAGTGACACCCCCCCACACACACACCCCAGATGACAGAGGCGCAGACAAGCCAGGAGCCAGGAGCAGGGGGGGCTGGGGCAGAGAATGGACACTCTTCCCCTCTGTGATTTAGCAGCTGCCGGGTGCGGTGCCGCACGCCTGTAATCCCAGCACTGGAAAGGCTGAAGCAGGCGAAGGATAAGTCCCAGGCCAGCCTGGGCCCCGTAGTGAGACTTTTATCTCAAAAAACAAACAAAATTTAAAAATGACAACATTACAGCACAGTCAGAGGCCAAAGATCATGGCCCGAAGACACAGGAAGGTGTGGGGCCTGAGCACCTCGAACTCGTGGCCCTGAGGCTGGCTTGGCTCAGAACTCAGAAGCTCCAGGGCTGGATGTGGGAGGGGATGGGGGCGGCCCTGAGATGGGGGACACTGGGGGCGCTGATGCCCGGGGCGGGCTGGCCACTGTAAGCCAGGCTGGTGGGTTTGGGGATCTGTGCATCTTGCCCCCCGCCATGCTGTTCTGGGGGGAGTCCAGGGGTCCCCTCACCCCACTAGCTGAGCCTGTGCAGGCTGAACCTGCCAGGTGCAGGCACCAGGTTGGGTGGGGGGGCACTGACCTCGGCTGTGGTCATTTCCTGTCCCTGGCTTCGAGGGAGGGGGCCTGGTGTGCATCACCACCCCAAGCATCTCCGAAGATGCTTCTAGAAGGAGGAAGGCTTCCATCTGCCCGCCATGGCCCTCCTTAAAAAGAACATAGGATCTTCACATACACACACACACCAGAACAAAGGCCTCACAAGAACTGGGGGGGGGGGTGCGGCGGGGCAGTTGACCCCCCCAGACCAAGTTTGGCAACAGTGGCTCCCACCTGTCATCCCAGCAACTCAGGAGGCTGAGATCTGAGGATCAAGGTTCGAAGCCAGCCCAGATAGGAAAGTCCATGAGACTCCGATCTCTATCTAATGAACCAACAAAAAACCAGAAGTGGAGCTGCGGCTCAAGTGGTAAAGCACCAACCTTGAGGAAAACAAAAAACCAACCTCACTGGCTCTAAAAAGCCAAGGTTGGGGGGTGCCAAGCTCACCCCAAACTCCTAGACTCGGGGCAATGGGGAATCATACCAAACGTCAGCCCTGCCCCCCTTCTCCCAACCTCACCTCTGCCTTTTCTCTTCCCACCCCAACATCGTCCACAGAGGCAACAGCAAAGGGAAGGACATCAACACCATCAAATCCCTCCGCGTGCTCCGGGTGCTGCGGCCTCTCAAAACCATCAAGCGCCTGCCGAAGCTCAAGGTGAGGCTGGTGAGGGAGGCCCGCCGTGTCGGGTTGAGCCTCGCTCAAGACCCCACATTGACCGGGCACGGGAGGGCACGCCTGTAATCCCGGCCCGGGAGAAGCAGAGGCAGGACAATTGGAAGTTCAAAGCCAAGCCTGGGTATACCTAGTGAATTCTAGACTTGAGACAGGTTTCCAAGTCTGAGGGAGGAAAAATAGTTTCTTTGTTTTCTTTTTTTTTTTTTCCTTGTCAGTTGTGGGACTTGAACTCTGGGCCTGGGCGCTGTCCCTGAGCTCTTCAGCTCAAGGCAAGCTCTCTACCACTTGAGCAACAGCGCCACTTCAGGTTTTCTGCTGGGTCATTAGGTGTAAGAGTCTCACGGACTCTCCTGGCCAGAGTTGGCTTTGAACCACGAACCTCAGGTCTCAGCCTCCTGAGTGGCTAGGATTACAGGCGGGAGCCACCAGCGCCCAGCCCAGATTTTTAACTTAAAATTTTTTAACTTTTTAGAATTTTTTAAATGTGGTACTGGTAACAAGCTTTTTGTCTGTGGTGTGTGTGTGTGCACGTGCACGCACATGTGCCCGTGCCCATGTGCCATGCCCATGCATGTGCATTCACACCAATCATGAGGCTTGAACTCAGGGCCTGTGCACTGTCCCTGAGCATTTTCACTCAAGGCTGGTGCTCGACCACTTCAGCCACAGCTCCACTTCTGGCTGTTTGCTGGCTCATGGGACATCAGAGTCTCATGGACTTTCCTGGCTGAGCTGGCTTTAAACCTTATCTTCAGATCTCAGCATGGTGAGTAGCTGGGTTAAAAGGCTCAGCTGCCAGCTCCGGGCTGGAGAAATGTGTTATTACAAATTCCTAGCAGTAAAACGTGTGGAGTTTTAAAAAAAAAATCTCTGTATTATGGAAATGTTCCAGGAACTTTAGGTGCAAGGACCCCATTCCCAAAAGCTGCTGTTCAGAGAGAGAGAAGACAAGAGAAAAGAGAGGGAGAGAGGGGGAGAGGGAAAAAGGGAGGAAGGGAGAGAGGGAGGAAAGCAAAACAAGTTTTGGCTTGTGATCCTGTCTACTTAGAGGCCCACCTAGGGAGGATCCCAGTTCAAAGCCAGCCTGGGCAAAAAAAAAGTTTCTGAAGCAATTTGTGACCACGAGCCAGCTGCAGTGGTACATTCCTGCCATCCCAGCTTCATGGGAAGCATAAAAAGGAGGATCGTGGTCCAGATCAGCCTGGGCCAGAAGTAAGTGTCTCAGATACCAAAAAAATAGGCAGCCGGGCGCTGGCAGCTCTCAGCTATAATCCCAGCTACTCAGGAGGCTGAAATTGGAGGATCACCGTTTGAAGCCAGCCCTGCAGAAAAGTCTGTGAAATTCTTATCTACAACTAACCAGCAAAAAGCTACATGTGGCCGGGCGCTGGTGGCTCACGCCTGTCATCCTAGCAACGCAGGAGGCTGAGATCTGAGGATCACGGTTCAAAGCCAGCCCAGGCAGGAAAGTCCGTGAGACTCTTATCTCCAATTAATCACAGAAAAAGCCAGAAGTGGTGCTATGACTCAAGTAGTAGAGTGCTAGCCTTGAGCAAAAAGCTCAGGGACAGTGTCCAAGCCCAGAGTTTGAGCCCCAGGACTGGCAAAATTAAAACAAGATTGAGTCTGACTCCAAAAGTTCTCTCTCCGATGGAGTCAGGAGCCCTTCCTGAGTGACTCACCTATCACCCCCAAAATGATGACAGTGAGGGTGTTCTGTGTGGGACCCTCTTCAGATTCCAGAGTTCTGCACAGTGGCGCAGAACTTGCCCTGGTCCCTCATCTCTAGATGACGGACGGGACATGCATAGTCCTTCTGCCGTCTGGGTCAGGGGACACAGACAGGAAAGTTGGTTCAGCAAAGATGCCAGGCGCCCGTGGCTCACACCTGTCATCTGAGCTACTCAGGAGGCTGAGATCTGAGGATCGAGGTGCAAAGCCAGCCGGGGCTGGAAAGGCTGTGAGACTCTCATCTCCAATAAACCGCCAGAAGTGGCGCTCTGGCTCAGGTGTTAGAGCGCTCGCCTTGAGCTGAAGAGCTGAGGGACGGCGCCCAGGCCCAGAGTTCAAGCCCCATAACAACCAAAAGAAAAAATGATCCCATGTCTTCCCACAGCCCCCAGAGTGCTGGCAGGCAGACCCCATGGGTGTATGGGTCCGGGGGTGCTTTGGCCTCATGCTGCCTCGCCCCCCCCCCCCCCCCCCGCAGGCGGTGTTCGATTGCGTGGTGAACTCACTGAAGAACGTCTTCAACATCCTCATTGTATACATGCTCTTCATGTTCATCTTCGCCGTGGTGGCTGTCCAGCTGTTCAAAGGAAAGTTTTTCCACTGCACAGATGAGTCCAAGGAGTTTGAGAAAGACTGTCGGTAAGTTGTCATCTGTGGGGCCCCGTGTGTGTGTGCGGGGGGTGTGGATGGGGAGAGAGGCCGTGGCGGGAACCCTTGGGAAGCACGGAAACTTGCACCCTTGCAGCTGTGTTGAATCTGGGAAAAGCAAATAAAATGGTTCTGGAATTAAAGACACTCAAGCATCCCCACATAGGATCCAGAAGGTAGGTGAGTTTGGTAGCACATGCCTATAATCCCAGCACTCCGGAGGCTGAGGCAGGAGGATCGGGAGTTCCAGGCCAGCCAGGACTACATACATACCATGACCCTGTCTCAAAAAGAAGTAATAATAATAATAACCTAGTGCTCCTTGCCAAATAATTGCCTAGCAATTGCCCAACTCTGTCTACCGCTCAGTAATATTTGTGTGTGTGTTGAATTCAGGGCCTGGCCTCTGCTCCTGAGCTTTTTTTTTTCTTGCTCAAGGCTGGTGCTCTACCACTTCAGTCACAGCTCTCCTTCTGGTTTTTGGAGGTTCATTGGAAATGAGAGTCTCATGGATTTTGCTGCCCAGGTTGGCTTTGAACCGCGATCCTCAGATCTCAGCCTCCTAAACCGTGCAATTACAGGCGTGAGCCATGGCTGCCCAGCTACTAGTTACTATATATTTTTTTGTCTTTGCAGATCAAGGACAATTGGTTGTTATTACCCATTTTTGTAATAACTGGGAAGGAGCTGTAGACACCAGAGAAACAACTAGAAATACTTTATCTCTGAAACTATTTTTTTTTTTTTTGGTCAGTCGTGGGCCTTGAACTCTGGGCCTGGGCGCTGTCCCTCAGCTCCTCAGCTCAAGGCGAGTGCTCTACCACTTGAGCTACAGCGCCATTTCCAGCTTTCTGGTGGTTTATTGGAAATAAGAGTTTCATGGACTTTCGTGCCCAGGCTGGCTTTGAACCGTGATCCTCAGATCTCAGCCTCCTGAGTAGCTAGGATGACAGGCATGAGCCACCGGTGCCTGGCACTATTTTTTAAATGTCACTGGAGAGGCTCAGCCCCCCGAGTGCCGGGATCACAGGCGTCCAGATCGGTTTCTGGGCTGCTTGTGGCTGTGAGATGGCTCCTAGCCAGGCACACCTGCGCACTCCTGTAGCCCCAGCTACTCAGGGGGCAGAGACAGGAGAATCACTCACGCTCAGGGGTTCAAAACCAGCCTGGGCAGCTTAGGGAGACCTCGTGTCCGTACAAAAGATGGGGGGGGGGGGACGACACTTGGGTCCAGTGGGGAATGAGCCCCGGCTTCCTGCCCCTCCCGCGGCCCTCTGGGTGCAGAGATTGGATGTTGGGTCTGCGGCCGCAGGGCGCTGGGGCCTCACGTTCGCGTCCCGCAGGGGCAAGTACCTCCTGTACGAGAAGAACGAGGTGAAGGCCCGGGACCGGGAGTGGCGCAAGTACGAGTTCCACTACGACAACGTGCTGTGGGCGCTGCTCACCCTCTTCACCGTGTCCACGGGGGAAGGCTGGCCGCAGTGAGCGGGGGCGGGGCCGGGGCGGGGCCGGGGCGGGGCCGGGGCGGGGCCCGGGCGTGGTCGGTGCGAGCCTGTGAGGGCGTGGCTGGGTGGGCGGGGCCGGGGAGAGGGGCGGGGCCAGCTGGTAGGGCGGTGGGAAGCTGGGGGGGGCGGGGGGAATGAGGGTGGAAGGCTCTGATCCCAAAGCAGGGACCTTGCTAGGGTGTGAAGGGACAGGCTTGAGGCCGGTGGGCAGCCCAGTGGCTGGGGCCGTGGTTAAGGCTTGGCTAGGGCGTAGCTCAGTGAGGGTTGGTTTTCTAGAGGGGTGGCTCAGCTCTGGGTGAGGGCTTGCCCTGGGCTCAGCGTCGGGGTGTGGCCATGGTGGGGGCATGGCTCCTCAGTGTAGGAGGCGAGACTATAGCGGCCCAGGGCCCAATGAAGGCCCTTGTGGATGATAGGGTGGAGCTCCAGGTGGGGGCGTGGCCAGATGTGAGGCCTGTCTCTGTGATAGGGCGGAGCTCCGGGCAAGGGCGTGGCCCAGTGTGGGGAGTGTCTCTGAGTTAGAGTGGAGCTCCAGGCGGGGGCGTGGCCTAGTGTGGGAGTGTCTCTGTGATAGGGTAGAGCTCCAGGTGGGGGCGTGGCCCTGTGTGGGGTTTGTCTCTGTGATAAGACGTGGCTCAGCATTTGGGGCGTGGCGCAGTGACTGGTGTGGCTTTGTAGAGACCTCGGCTCAGAGAAGTCGCTCAGTGATGGGGTGTGGCTCAATGCAGGGCGTGCTCGGTGTCCCAAGAATTTAAAATAAAAGAGTGCTAAGCAAGGTAGTGCACAGCTGTTCATTTCAGCTACAGAAGAGGCAAAAATAGGAAGATAGCCATCCAAGGCTTGAGGACCCTGTCCAAACAATAATGACAACAAAATGGGCTGGGTGAAGCCTGCCTAGTGAGTACAAAGCTTGGTACTGAGTTCAAGTCCCAGTGCCACCTCCCACAAAACGGCGGCGGCCGTGACCTTGTGGGTCTGGACACGTGGCCTTGTGTGGCCTCTGCTTATCCTCGCCATAGTCTCCTCTGTGGCGCAGGCCGGGGACCTCTGGAGTCCCACCCGTCCCCTGCTGGCATTTAGCACAGGTCTCCCCAAATGTGGGGGCCACCGGAGGACGGGGAAGAGGGGGGTCCTCATCACTTACAATTCTGACAAGTTCTTCCTTGTGGGCTTTTAAAGTGCTGTAGTCTTTGTGCCCTTCTCTCCTGCTTTGAAAACCCCTGCAATCTATGTACCTCAGTTTCCCTACATGCAAGATGGAGCCAGTAGTAGCCCCAAGAGGGTGGCTGTGAAAATCACTAAAATATTAGGCATGTTGCTGATGAATCACAACCACTCACCCTGGTACTTAGCACCAGGTACATAGCACTTAGTACCATTACTGCTAACCTGGATCCTTAGCCGAAGTACTCAGTGCTTTAGCATCAGTACTGCCAACCCTGGTACTTAGCAGTACTTGATACTTAGCATGAACACAGCCCAACCTGGCACTTAGAACAAGTGGGTACTTAGCCTAAGTATCACCGACACTGTACTTAGCACAAGTACTGGGTACTTAGTACAAGTACCACCAACCTTTGTTGTAGAGGTAACCTTATCAGTAAAGGTAACTTTTCTGTCATTTCCATTTCCTCTCCATGCTTCTGTCCATTCCTGTCCCTGCTCTGCCCACTCCCCACAGGGTCCTCAAGCATTCAGTGGACGCCACGTTTGAGAACCAGGGCCCCAGCCCTGGGTACCGCATGGAAATGTCCATCTTCTACGTGGTCTATTTCGTGGTCTTCCCCTTCTTCTTTGTCAACATCTTCGTGGCCTTGATTATCATCACTTTCCAGGAGCAGGGGGATAAGATGATGGAGGAGTACAGCCTGGAGAAAAACGAGGTACTGACACCCAGTTGCGACCCCACCCCACCCCATATTCACACATAAGCACGGTCAGGAACCAACACTTGCTTCTTCTGTGCGGGATGCAGTTCTGCAGGGCAGCCCTCATGAACTTCCCTTCGCCACGTGATATGTATCAGTCAGTTCAGACCAGGGTATGCTGCAGTAATGAGTATCCCCTAGAGTCACAAAGGGGCTGGTTTTTGCTTTTTTGTGTGCAAGTCCTGGAGCTTGAACTCAGGACCCAAGAACTGCCACTTCGCTTTTTTGCTCAAGGCTAGCCCTTACCACTTGAGTCACAGCTCCACTGTCAGGTTTGGGTAGTTAAGAGATGATCAATTTCATGGACTTTCCTCCCAGGCTAGCTTAGAACTGTGATCCTCAGATCTCAGCCTTCTGGGTAGCTAGGATTATAGGCACTGGCACCAGCTGATTTTTTTTTTCTTTTTTCTTTCTTTTTACAAGTCCTGGGCTTGAACTTTGGGCCTAGGCACTGTCCCTGAGTTCCTTTTGGCTTAGAGTGCTCTACCACTGAGCCAAAGCACTATGTCTGGCTTTTTTTTTTTTTTTTTTGGTCGGTTGTGGGGCTTGAACTCTGGGCCTGGGCGCTGTCCCTCAGCTCTTCAGCTCAAGGCGAGCGCTCTACCACTTGAGCTACAGCGCCACTTTCGGTTTTCTGGTGGTTTATTGGAGATAGGAGTCTCACGCTCTCTCCTGCCCGGGCTGGCTTTGAACCTCAATCCTCAGATCTCAGCCTCCTGAGTAGCTAGGATTACAGGCGTGAGCCACCAGCGCCCGGCTTGTCTGGCTTTTTTTTATTGGAGATGAGAGTCTCACAGACTTTCCTGCCAGGACTGGCTTCAAATTGTGATCCTCAGATCTCAGCCTCCTATGGTTTTTGTTTTTTTAATACAAGATGTCTCTCTTTGTTGACTCTCATCAACTGGATGTCTTCAACCCTGTCTTCTAGTTTGCTTTTCTGGTGTCTATTAAATTGTAGACACCTTCCGGGCGCCAGTGGCTCACACCTGTCATCCTAGCTACCCAGGAGGCTAAGATCTGAAGATCACTGTTCAAAGCCAGCTCGGGCAGGAAAGTCCATGAGACTCTTATCTCCAATGAACCACTAGAAAACTGGGAGTGGCTCTGTGGCTCAAGTGGTAGAGTACTGGCCTTGAGCTGAAGAGCTGAGGGACAGCGCCCAGGCCCGGAGTTCAAGTCCCACGACCGACCAAAAAAAAAAAAAAGATATGTGAGCCAGGTACTGGTACCTGTCATCCTAGCTACTCAAGAGGTTGAGATCTAAGGAGCACGGTTCAAAGGCAGCCTGGGCACAAAATGTCTGTGTAACACTCATCTCCAATTATCCATGAAATGCTGGATGAGATGTATGTGGCTCAAATGGTAGAGCACCAGCCGTGAGCACAAGTCCCTGAGTTCAAACCTTGCTACCTGCCCAAAGAACAGGGGAAAAAAACGCAAGAGAGGGGAAATAAGACATGCACTAAGAAACAAGCCGAGGCTCCAGGACTTTGGTTTAAATTCCAGTGTAGCAGCCTTGGGGGCTGTGCCATCTCAGGCCAGTAGCTTAACTTCCCTGGGCAACCCAGTTCCTCTCCTTGAGGTGGGATCGTAGGTAAACACAGGCACAAAGTGACTCCTGAAACAGTCATAGCAACTTTCTGTGTCTTGTGGGGAGGGGGACCCTGGGTCTTGAACCCGGGGCCTGGCGCTGTCCATGAGCTTTTCTGCTCAAGGCTAGCACTCTACCACTTTGAGCCACAGCCTTGCTTTTTGTGCTTCAGTGACTATAAAGTGTCTCATGGGACTTTCCCACCCAGGCTGGCCTTGAACCACGATCCTCCCATTTCAGTCACCTGAGTAGCTGGGATTACAGGCGTGAGCCACGAGGGCCTGACTAAGAAAGGAGCGTGGCTGAGGAGTTGGTTGGGAGCCGGGAGGGCAGATGTCTGAACCAGCTGAGCCCTGCGGCGTGTGGTCAGCCTCCTCCCGCTGGCCTCCTCCCCCTCCGCCTCACACTGGCCTCTCCCCCACAGAGAGCCTGCATCGACTTTGCGATCAGCGCCAAGCCACTCACCCGGCACATGCCGCAGAACAAACAGAGTTTCCAGTACCGGATGTGGCAGTTCGTGGTGTCCCCGCCCTTCGAGTACACGGTCATGGCCTTGATCGCCCTCAACACCATCGTGCTGATGATGAAGGTGAGCGGCGTCACACGCCGACGGACCCCGCGTCACCTCTGAGCCTCCGTGCCCTCCCTTCCCTCTGCCTGCCACTCTGCTCCCACCATTCTGTCTGGCCAGCTCCTTCCTGATGGCCTGGCTCGCAGGGTACTTCCTCCAGAAAGCCTTCCCCACCTCCCCTAGCTGCATCTTTGCAGGCCCCTCCTGGTTATCTCCCAGGATGGAACGTTGCTGTTGGGCGCATACTAGAGGGCCTCACCAGCCTCTGAGCGCCAGGCAGCCGGAGACCCAGGAGTTCGGGAAGGGCCTGAGCCTCGGGCAGGGGGGATGAAGCCTTCATGAAGGCGGAATGGAGGAAGTGAGGGAGGACAGCAGGGAGGAGTTTTGGAGCTTCCTGGGGTGAAACGTCTGAACTTTTGAGCTGTGAAGTGTGGAGTCCTGGATTCGAGTCCAGCTTTACCGTTGTAGCTTTTCCATTTGAGGCTGGGGCTCTACCACTTGAGCCACAGCCCCACTTCTGGCTTCTCTGGACATCCATATTCAGAGATCCCCGACTGTCTCTGAAATGTCTTTTATTACAGTTAGTCGTCCTTTGAGCCAAGACCTCCCCAGCTGCGCATGGCATTGCGTTTGTGTTGCTTAAATCTCTGTCTTTCCAACACCCATGTTTGTTCATGCTGCAGATAAACCAGGTGGAGCCTGACACCAGTGGCTCACACTTGCAATCCCAGCTACTCAGGAGACTGAGATCTGAGGATCACAGTTCAAAGCCAGTCCGGGCAGGAAAGTTCAATAAACCACCAGAAAAGTGGAACTGGCTTGGTGGCTCAAAGTGGTAGAGTGCTAGCCTTGAGCTGAAGAGCTGAGGCACAGCGCCCAAGCCATGAGTTCAAGCCCCGTGACAGACAAAAAAAAAGGAAGAAAGGGAAAAAAAGAAAGAGAAAGCAAGAAAGAAAAGGAAGGAAGGAAGGAGGGAGGGAGGGAGGGAGGAAAGAAGGAAGGAAGGAAGGAAGGAAGGAAGGAAGGAAGGAAGGAAGGAAGGAAGGAAGGAAGGAAGGAAGGAAGGAGAAAACCCAGGGTAGGAGCCAGGGGAACTAGACATGCTGTTCCACGTCTGGGGATGAGAGGCCCAAGGACTTCATTCCTTCCTCCTTCCAGCTGCCATATGTTTCCTCTAGTCTGTGTTTGACCCTATTTTTCCATTATATAATGAAACACCTGAAGCAAGGTAAGTGTATAAAGTGACTGAAGAGACAGGGCCACAGGGCCCAGCAAAGGCTCTGGCAGAAGGAGGAGGCCACGCCCCTCAGACCTAACTTCCTCCCGCTAGGCCCCGCCTCTTAAAGGCCCCACCTCTAGCCCACTCCTGTAATCCTAGCTATTCAGGAGGCTGAGATCTGAGGCTGGGCACAGTGGTGCACTCCTGTAATCCCAGCACCCAGGAAGACTGTGGGTTGGAGGCCTTTGTAAAGACCCAGGGTTTGCAGACATTTGCCTCTACCGAGGAGATTGTACTATCCTTGCTTGGGGCCTGGACCAGCGGCTCTGTCCTGGGTCCCCAATTCCCCATCTCAGGGAAGATGGCCACAGAGCTTCCTCCCCGGCCCTCCCTCCCCCGACCCTTGGAACACTGATGTCTCCCTCCTCCTTCCTTCTCTAGTTCGACGGAGCCTCCGCGGCTTACGATAACGCTCTGAAGGTGTTCAACATCGTCTTCACCTCCCTCTTCTCTCTCGAGTGTGTGCTGAAAGTCACGGCCTTTGGGATTTTGGTAAGCACAGCTGTGGGGCTGAAGGTGCCGGCTGGGGGTAAACCCACAGGGGCTCTGAGGGCTGCTGCCCCCCCATCCACACCCTCCCAAGTGTGGGTGGGGGAATCTAGACATAATTACTATCTGCCTTAGAGACATTCAGAGCATGGTATCCAGACTGTGTCTGCCAAGTGTGGTGACACACACCTGTAATCCCAGCATCTCAGAAGGCTGAGGCAGGAAGGATGGTGAATTCCAGGCCAGCATGGGCTGCATGGCAAGATTTTGTCTCAAAAAAAAAACAACAAAAAAAAAAAAACTAGGCACTAGTGGTTCACGCCTGTCATCCTAGCTACCCAGGAGACTGAGATCTGAGGATCACAGTTCAAAGCCAGCCCGGGCAGGAGCGCCCATGCCAAGTTCAAGCCCCATGATAAAGACAAGACATGGGATAAATTAATGATAACTACCATGATAACTTCAGGAAATCAGTATCTGAGCTTATTGTACGGCTTCATTTCTGATATTGTGTCTTCTCTTCTGCTTCATTTCTTTCTCTTTCAAATGTGTCTCCCTGGGCTACTAACTTGATCTTTTTCTCCACGAATGCATGTAGTCAGAACCTAAGTTCTTTGTTTCTTATCTGTACGTGGGAAGGAAAGAGGGGTCCCGGAAATTTGATGAGAAACTTTTTTGTCCTTTCTTTGTTGTATGTGTATCATTCCTGGATTTTGAACTCAGGGCCTGGGCTCTGCTCCTAGCTTTTCAGATTAAGGCTAGCGTTCTACCACCTGAGCCACAGCTTCACTTCCATCTTTTTGGGTAGTTTAGTGGAGATAAGAGTCTCATAGAAGCCAGGCACAAGAGGTTCCCACCTGTCATCCTAGCTACCCAGGAGGCTGAGATCTGAGGATCGTGGTCCAAAGCCAGCCCAGGCAGGAAAATCCATGAGACTCTTATCTTCAGTGAGCCACCAGAAAACCAGAAGTGGTGCTGTGGCTCAAGTGGTAGGGCACTCGCCTTGAGCAGAAGAGCTGAGGGACAGCGCCCAGGCCCAGAGTTCAAGCCCCATGACCACCAAAAGAAAAAGTCTCATGGACTTTCCTGCCCTGGCTGGCTGGCTGTGTGTAATGATCCTCACATTTCAACCTCCTAAGTAGCTAGGATTAAAAAGGCATGACTTTTATAGGTATTTGTGAAAGATCATGTGAATAATACTGTGTCGGTTTGCTGTCTGTTGCTACAGTTTGCATAAATATCTCCCAGATTATCCATATGCCAAAGGCTCAGCCCATCAGCCAGTGGTACAATCAGGAGGCAAAAGCACGTTTAAGAGGCAGGGCTGGACTGAGAAGGTGGCTCAGTGGTAGAGTGCTTGCCTAGCATGCTTGAAGCCCTGGGTTCCATTCCTCAGTACCACATACATAGAAAAAGCCGGAAGTGGTGCTGTGACTCAACTGGTAGAGTGCTAGCCTTGAACACAGAGAGGCTCAGGGACAGTGCCCAGACCCTGAGTTCGAACTCCAGGACTGGCAGGGCTTTCTGAGAGGAAGTGAGGCCACTGAGGGGCTTGGCCTTGGAGGGGAACATAGGGACCCCAGCTCCTTCCTCTCTCCCTGGTTTTTCTGGTCTCCATGAGAACATGTTGTTCCATTGTTGGCTAGGGCTCAGGGCACCAGGGCCAAGGAAACCATGACCCCTGGAGAACCTGTCTTCTTGCCAAGTGAGTGGGCTCAAGTGCTTTGCCACCATGATGAAAAATGGTCTTCAAGATGCAAAGAAAAGTTCCATGAGTAGAAGGTGAAAAATAAAGATGAGCCAGGAGCAGGTGGCTCACGCCTGCAATTGCAGCTACTCAGGAGGCTGAGATCTGAGGATCGAGGTTCAAAGCCAGCCCGGCAGGAAAGTCCATGAAACAGTTATCTCCAGTTCACCACCAAAAAAGCCAGAAGTGGAGCTGTGGCTCAAGTGGTAGAACACCAACCTTAAGCAAAAGAAGTTCAGGGACAATGCCTAGGCCTTGAGTTCAAGTCCCAGAATTGGACACACACACACAAAGAGCCAGGTGCTAGTAGCTCACACCTGTCATCTTAGCTACTCAGGAGGCTGAGATCTGAGGATCGAGGTTCGAAGCCAGCCCAGGCAGAAAAGTCTGTGTGACTCTTATCTCTAATAAACTACTCAAAAGGAGCAGGAAATGGAGCTATGGCTCAAGAGGTAGAGCACTAGCCTTGAGCAAAAGAAGCTCAGGGACAGTACCCAGGCCCTGAATTCAAACCAAAGGACCCATATGGAAAAACGGAAAAAGTGTGCAAAGAAGTTAGGTCTTTGATGTGTGGCCTCAAATGGGTGTCACAGATTTGTCTGGCTAGCTTTGAGCCATAACTCCCAGATCTTAGCCTCTTGAGCAGTTATGATTATGGGCATGAGCCACCAGCACCTGGCAAAATATTATTTTGTGCTGGTCCTGGGGCTCAAACACACTGCCTGGCTTGTATCCCTGGGTGTTTTTTTTCTCAAGGCTGGCTTTCTACCACTTGAGGCAGAGCTCCTCTTCTTGTCTGGTGGTTAACAAGATGAGAGTCTCACGGACTTTCCTGCCCAGGCTGGCTTCACACTGCCGTCGTCAGATCTCAGCCTCCTGAGTAGCTAGGATGGCCGGCGTGAGCCACCGGCGCCCTGCCTTTACCAATCCCTTCGCTCATCCTGCCCTGGGGGTTTAGAGGCTCTGGGCCCTGCAGTACTTTCCATGGGAGCCAGTCGCCCACTGGGTGAATTCTTCTGCCCAGAACCGAGGCTCTGTCAGTCCTCACCCCTGCTAGTCCTGCAGGAATCTGCCCTGAATCTCCCTTGCTGTTTTAGATAAGCCCCCAGATCCTTATGTCCCGTTAGGCAATAGACAGGAGAGCCTTTTAGTTCTGGAGCTTGAGGTCCATGGTGAACATCTTAGAGGGTTGTGTCCATTTTGAATTTCTCAGAAGCAGAGCCCACAGCTGGGGACATGGAGCGGGGGACAGCGCCAGCACACCCCCCCCCCCACACACACACACCTCCGCTTCCCCTCCTCCCAAGCCCATGAGCTCAAGGTGCAACTCCAGTGCTGACCTCCAGGTGGCAGCAGAGAGCATACCCGTCTGGGAGGAGGAAGCTGGGGGGCTGATACCCTCCCTCATCCCTGTCAATCAAGGGCTACTTCTCAGGGGTCCTGAGATCAAATGATAAAAGGCCTCTAATTGAGATGGGAAATCTTAGGGAGCTAAGACAGAGACCAGGCCCCCAAGTCCTGACCTGCTTCCACGAGGGTGCTACCAAGCAGGACCTTTAGATCCAGGCAGAGTGCTACATCTTCATGGCGTAGGGAGGGCAGGGGAGGGTTAGGAAAGCCTGGGGGTCCCAGGGCCCTGGGGGCTGTGGTTGGTTGCTATTTTCCCAACAATCCAGCTGTATCTGTGCGTCCCTCCTCGCAAGCCAGGGCCCAGCCCAGGGTTGGGTTGCGGGGAAGGGGAGGATGTATCAGTCAGCTTAGAGCACTGCTGAGCTGCTGTGACAAACATCTCAGTAGCTTTTATCAACAAATATGTTTATCGAGCTCAGAAGAGGAGCTCTCTGTCTCCTGATCACTCAGAGATTCGGGGTTCATGGAGTAACTGTTGTCTGGAATGTTCTGGATCCTATAGAATTCAGAGGACTCTGGAGAGTGGAGAGTGTTTTGCTGGCCAGGGACTGCCCACACTGCCCATACTCTGCAGTCTGTTACTGTCAGGAAACTGGCACAGAGAGGTTAAGCCAGTTGCCCCTAGCCACACAGCTCAGCTGCTACTTGAACTGGGATCTGAGTCTAGATTCTGTGGGTTAGTGACATGTCCTATAAACACAGTACAGTCCCGAGTTCAAAGCCTGACTCAATATCTCTGTTACTGGCCTCAAGACAGGTAAGTAGCTTTGATGTCTCTGCGGGCCCAGTGATGCCTGGGTGCTTTGGGAATGTTGGGAAGACAGAGCGCCCCCCCTTTCCCCACAGAGGGGAGACGGGGCCCTGGAGCCCAGCGAGACATGGAAGGCGTTTGGGGGGTTCCCCGGGAGGGGGCCCCACCGCGCGCGCAGCCTAAGCGGGCACCGGCGGGGCGCCGAGGCCGCCTTTGCCATCCGTCCTGTGCGTCCCCCCCTCTTCTAGAATTACTTCCGCGATGCCTGGAACATCTTCGACTTCGTGACTGTTCTGGGCAGCATCACGGACATCCTGGTCACCGAGTTTGGGGTGAGTCTCCAGCTGACTGTTTTTCTCTGGGGCAACTTGGGGCCTGGAGAGATGGGGGCGTGGGGAGGAGGTGCAGACCCGGGGGTCGCCCCGCCGCCGCTGGCTCAGGCAGCCCTTGGCTGGGGACCGTAGACGGGAGAACCCAGGGACGAGGAGGGAGGCGGGGGCGCCCCAAAACCCAGATGTGGGGCTGCCCTGCCCCCCGACGTGGCCTCAGGAGTGAATGACAGGGCTCAGGAATAAGCAGTGCAGGTCGCACACACACGGGGGTCATGAAAACCGATGGGCTTGTGCCTCGCGAGTGAGCACACGTGCATCCCAGGAGTCGGCAGCATGAGTTCCTGCAGCCTTGATGCAGTCTGGGGTGGGGGTCGCAGGGCCTCGGGACGTGGCCCCCAGGGGCTGGTCTTGGGAAGACACTCAGGGTGTCAGGGGACCCCTGGGACCCGCGGCTGGCGCGCGGGGAGGTGGGAGGGTGCGTTCTCAGGTTGTAGACAACCCTGAGTCCCGTGGTCTTGCTCACTTGGCTACTGCCAGTGAGTCTTGACTTGGGGACCCAGGGGAGACGGTGAGGAGGGAAGGAGACCCCCCCAGGAGGAGAAGCTGCTCCGTGGTGGAGCACCTGCATGGCTGTACAAGGCCTGGCACCAAAAAAAAAGGAAAAGTAACAATAACAATAATGATCATAATAATTGTACATGGGAAAAGGGCAGGCAGCTGCAGCCTGGCCGTGCTGAGCCACACCAGCTCACAGGGCCAAGCCGAGGCCAGTCCCAACCTGGCCTCTCCCCAGAAGCCAGGGATACATTTCCCCACACTAATTTGTAGCAGGCAGGAGCAGCTAGGTCCCAGCCTGGCCTCTCCCCAGAAGCCAGGGACACATTTCCCCATACTTCTTTGTAGCATGCAGGAGCAGCTAGGTGTTCAAAGTGCATGCCTGTAATCCCAGCTACTCAGGAAAGAGCTGAGGATCCAAGTTTGAAGCCAGCCTGGGCAGAGACGTCTGTGAGACTCTTAAATCTCCTAAAGGAACCACCAAAGAACAGAAAGTGGCGCTGTGACTCAAGTAGTAGAGCACCAGCCTTGAGCAAAAAAAGCTCAGGGACAGCGTCCAGGCCCTCAGTTCAAGCCCCAGGACCTACGCATGTATACACGCACACAGGGGAGAAAAAAATAGCAATCAGCTGGTGGCTCACCCTGTCATCCTAGCTACTCAGGAGGCTGAGATCTGAGGATCACCGTTCAAAGCCAGCCCTGGGCAGGAAAGTCCATGAGACTCTTATCTCTAATGAGCCACCAGAAAACCAGAAGTAGCGCTGTGGCTCAACATGGTAGAGCACTGGCCTTGAGCAAAACATTGCTCAGGGGCAGCGCCCAGGCCATGGGTTCAAGCCCTGCAACAGACAACAAACATAAAATTCAATAGTGATCAATGTGACATGCTTTGAGAATAGTTATTATTATTATTATTGCTATTGTTCTTTTGCCACAAATATTCATGGTGCCACCGGGCCTGGCCCTCAGGAGGGGGGTGGGGGGGCAGGGGTGCCCCGGTGGGGAGGATAGGCTGTATGGGGTCCCCCATAGTCTCTGTCTGCCTCCCAGGTAAGAGGCCAGGAAGGTGGGGGGGGGTGACGGGGGGCTGCGCGGTCGATAATGACTGTGTTTCTGTCTTGTCTTCCTTCCATGCCTGCTCTTTAAACTGTTGTTGGCACAACTCCGTCTGAAAAAAAAAAAACCAAAAAAAAAACCTCATGCAATCAAAATGCACTATGAACCTCATTCGCTCATCCGTGCCGTGGTCTGTGTTCATATACCAATGACTCAACCCCAACCCGCCACCCCCGCCCGCACCCCACTCCCACCCCATCCCCCGAAACCCATTGGGTTTTTTTTGTTGTTGTTGGTTTTTGGCACTGGTTTCCAAATCAACGTTAAAACAAACAAACAAAACGAAACAAAACAAAAAAACAAAAAACAAAAACGCTGATTGGCCTCCCCAAATCTCCCGCCCGCCCCTCCATCTTCAACATCCGCATCTAGAATCCGGTTGGTGTTTTCTTCTTTCTGAAGTGTCAATGCCTTACATTAAGTGTGGACGCATCGCATGGGCCACCCCAGCTTCCTAAGGGGGGAGCCACAGCCCGCCTGCCCCCCCCCCGTCTGTCCGTCTCCCCCACTCCTCCTCCCTCCTCTGCCCTAAGTGAGCTAGTACTACCAATGTCACACACACACACTCCCCTGCACCCCACGCCAGCCCGACGCCCACACCCACGGCCACCCCTCACCTCCCCCATTCTTGGCCCCTTTCCTTCACAACCCCTCTTGGGGACCCCTCCCATATGCTCCCCACCTCACTGCCCCGCTGGTGTCTGCACACCAGGTCTCTTCCCTGCTGGCAGGACACAGGTCCTCCACCAGACATCCCTATGGGGGACTCGGCGAGCAGCAGGGGGAAGTTAGGGGGACTCAGAAGCCCCACCTAAGGAGTGGCAGCGGCAGCCACCACACCCATAACCCCTGGATCCACTTGAAGGGGTAGCGCTGTCGGCTGGAGGCTGTGACCTGAGCAGAGAGGCCCACTGGCCATGTGCAAAGCCTGTGGTGGGGCAGCGTGCCAGAGTGGAGGGCTGGAAACGCAGGGGGTGTGGCTGCAGCCACAGGAAGAGCAGGAGAGGCTGACGTAGACCAAGCGGAGAGTGCAGATGGCTGGGCCAAGAGGACTGGTCACCCGGCCCCTCCTCCAGGCCTGGGTCCTGCCCAGAGCCCAGAGCATCACCGGTCCTTGATGGGAAAACAGAAGCTAGGGAGAGGAGACCCTTGGAAGTGCTGCTGGAGATGGGTCACAAGACCCGAGCCTCCCCCCACACACCCCTGCCCTCCTCCCCCTCCTGTGTCTCTCCCCTCCCCTCCCCCCAAGGGCTTAGATGGGCAGCTTGCATGCTTCCCCCTGCCAGTTCCCTTGCTGCTTTTGCATGGGGGGGCTCTGCCCGGGGACCCCCAGGCTGCTTCCGGGGCCTCTGGGCCTCTGCATGCTTTTACCCGAGTCACATGTTATGATCCACCCGTGGAAGGGATGGCTTGCTCCCCGGGAGTGGAGGGAGCGGGGCAGGGGATGGGGGGCCCAGGCAGAATGGGGGGTCAGCAGCTGGGCACAGAGGATGATTGACTTTGCCAAGTGGGCTTTTAGGGGCCTGTGGGGGTGGTCCCTCACAGTGGATGGACCCCAGGTGGTCAGGGCAGGGCTCCCTGGCCCCCTTCCCCCATCCCACAAAAATTGCTCCCCAAATTGAAAGCCAGGAAGGCTGGCCAGGTCGCTCATGCCTGTCATCTGAGCTCTCCAGGAGGCTGAGGGCCGTGAGCTTTGTATCTCCCATGAACCACCGAGAAGCTAGAAGTGGAGCTGTGGTTCAAGTAGTAGAGCACCAGGTTTGAGTGGAAGAAGCCAAGGCCCTGAGTTTAAGCTCCAGGACCAGCACCAAAAAAATAAAGACAGAGACAGGGAAAGGAAAGGAAAGAAACAGGAAGTCTGAGGCCGTGGACACGGCTTTGGTCCCCTGGCTGAGGGTTGAGCTGAGCTGAGTTGAGTCTTGCCTTGAGGTCTTGCTCCCAGGGATCGCACAAACCCCTCCAACTAGAACCCAACATGGTGGGCAGACCCCATGCATCCCTGTCTCCAGCTACCAAGCACTGGCCAGGGAAGGGGCAGGGCTGTCAAAGCCAAAGGCCTCTGCCCGCCACTCACATCACTACACCAGGAGTGCGACGGCAGGCTTTGGAAAACTGGAGGGCAGAAAGTCAAGATTCATGGGTAAAATTTGATTTTTCAAATCACAAGGAAAGGAAAGGAAGGGAAGGGCAGAAGGAGGGAAGGAAGGAAAAGAAACCCAGGCATTTTCCTACCTAGCTATAATCCCAACCACTGAGAGACAGAGGTCTGCGGAGGACAGGTTCAAGGCCCCCCCAAGCTGAGGGAGCAAGATCCGCATCCCAAAAACCAACCAACCAATCAACAAAAACTTTTTTTAGGAGCTGGTGGTGTGATTCAAGTGATTGGACTGCCACACAGATGTCCCTGGGTTCAATCCCAAGATAGCACAAGGAGGAACCACGGCTCCGGTCCAGGCACTTGCGTCCATGTGTGACTTTGAGCCTCTCAAACCCCCCTGGGCGGGGGAGAGGAGGGAGGAGACCCATGGGCCTTGCCCCACTGTTTTCCCAACTGGCCACCTGCTCCACTTCTAGCTTGGGTGGGAGGAAGGAAATCGAGGCAGGGCCTAGATGAGGAGGAGGGGACAGGGAGGGTTGAAGAGGGACAAGAGCCACTCAGGGAGGTCCTGGGGGCAGGGACGGCCCCACCTCCCTCCCCACCCCCAGCACCCACCCCTGGGTGGGCCAGACAGACAGCCCCTCCCCAAGACCCCCAGACACCCCCCCCTTGGGAGCTCAGTCCTTCCTGCTTCCCGCAGGCCACTGCACCCAGCCCCAGAAGCTGAGAAGCCATCCCTGAGAGAGGGGGGAACAGGGCCCAAATGCATCTTCTCCGATCAGCGAGGACTGGCCCTGCAGCCGAACAGCCCCAGCTCCCTCCCGTCCTCCCCATCCCCGCTCGCCAAGGGGGTAAGAAAAGATGCTTTGACCCTTTTCGCCCCATTGGCTCCCAGCCCCCTGCTCCTCTTGGCCCCGTGGGGTGAGGTCAGGGCGGGCCGGAGCGGGTGGGCAGCTCGGCCAGGGCAGGGCAGGGTGCCCGCTGAGTCCCACATGACAGATGCATTTCTGGCCCGGGAGCGTAACATGCCCTCGGAGAAAGAAGCGCATGTGTCCACCTCGGCCTGCCCCGCGCGCGCGCGTGGGTGTGTGTGTGCGTGTGCGCGCGCGCGCGTGCGTGTGTGCTGCATCTGTGCATCGTTCACCTGTGATGGGTGTCCCCACCCCAGCCCCAGCCCGCCCCGCACCTTGAACCTGCTTGTGTCCTCTCGTCTCAGTGCATTTGGTTGTTGGGAGAAATAAAAGCCATCTCGACTTTATTTTGGTGATTTTATTTTGGTTGGTTTGGTTTTTGGTTTGGTTTGGTTTGAATTTCTGATTGGATGGTTCAGATCCTATTTTCTTTTCCTTGTTCTTTGATTATTTCTTTGTCCCCACCCCCCTTCCCTCCCTCCTTCCCTCTTATTTTTGTGAGTGGGGGCTGACTTTTTGAGTTGGTACCTCTCCTCCCCTCCCGTCCTCTCTTCCCCTGATTTTTCTTCCTTTTTTCTTTTTCCTGAGTTGCTTTTTGTTTCTTTTCCTCTGCACCATTGCATTAATAGTGCTTTCTCTCCTCTCCCTCCTTATTTTGGGGGCGGGGGGGGTCTGGCTTGCTCTGTCGTTGTTTTTATTTTTTCTTGTCGGTTGGCTTCGTGTAGGGGGCCTCTGTGAGTGGTGACAGCTCTCAGCCGCTCGGGGTGGGTGGAGAGTCACCCTGCTTTCCTCCATCTCCCCAGAATAACTTCATCAACCTGAGCTTCCTCCGCCTCTTCCGGGCCGCGCGGCTCATCAAGCTCCTGCGGCAGGGCTACACCATCCGCATCCTCCTCTGGACCTTCGTGCAGTCCTTCAAGGTAAGGGAGCTGCGGCGTGGGGGGCGGTGGCGTCACCGGGCCCAGGCCCGGGGACCCCCGGCTCCGGCCCAGGCCCGGGGACCCCCGGCTCCGGCCCAGGCCCGGGGACCCCCGGCTCCGGCCCAGGCCCGGGGACCCCCCGGCTCCGGCCCAGGCCCGGGGACCCCCGGCTCCGGCCCAGGCCCGGGGACCCCCCGGCTCCGGCCCACGCCCGGGGACCCCCCGGCTCCGGCCCAGGCCCGGGGACCCCCGGCTCCGGCCCAGGCCCGGGGACCCCCGGCTCCGGCCCAGGCCCGGGGACCCCCCGGCTCCGGCCCAGGCCCGGGGACCCCCCGGCTCCGGCCCAGGCCCGGGGACCCCCCGGCTCCGGCCCAGGCCCGGGGACCCCCGGCTCCGGCCCAGGCCCGGGGACCCCCGGCTCCGGCCCAGGCCCGGGGACCCCCCGGCTCCGGCCCAGGCCCGGGGACCCCCGGCTCCGGCCCAGGCCCGGGGACCCCCCGGCTCCGGCCCAGGCCCGGGGACCCCCCGGCTCCGGCCCAGGCCCGGGGACCCCCGGCTCCGGCCCACGCCCGGGGACCCCCCGGCTCCGGCCCACGCCCGGGGACCCCCCGGCTCCGGGGGCTCCGCGCCGCCTCACCGGCTCCTCTCCCCGCCAGGCCCTGCCCTATGTCTGTCTGCTGATCGCCATGCTTTTCTTCATCTACGCCATCATCGGGATGCAGGTGGGTCCTGAGCCCCCCAGGTACCCAGAGCTGCCCGGGGGCCGGAGGCAGCCACAGTTGTTCATCGGGGTCCCCTGGAGCCCCCAGGGTCGTGGCTGGCTGCCCCCCCGCCCCATTACCACCCTCCGATTCCCCAGGTGTTTGGCAACATCGGCATCGACATGGAGGACGAGGACAGCGACGAGGACGACTTCCAGATCACCGAGCACAACAACTTCCGGACCTTCTTCCAGGCCCTTATGCTTCTCTTCCGGTGAGGAAGGGGCGGGGCTTGCGGTAGGGCGTGGCGTCGTCTGGGCGGGGCCTCGCTAGCCTCTTCCGGTCGGGAGAGCGCCTGCCCACATCCTTCCCTTCTGATTGGGCGAGGCTTGGAAGCGTCTCTTCCGGTCTGGGCGTGGCCTCGCCTTTCTCTTCCGGCGGGGAGGAGAGGAGCGGGCGCTGGCCTCGAAGTTGGAGCTGTGTGCTCTTCGTTCTCTCCCGGTTGTGGTCCTGGTCGTTCTTTTATGATTGGGGCTTGGCCTCATCGCTGTCTCCGGCGGGTCTGCACCACACCCCCTCCGGTTCCCAGGTGTCATCCCTCACTTCCGGTGGGGTTGGGACACAAGGCCGCAGGTGGCGTGGGCCCTCTGCAAGTCACGGGAGGAGGGCGTTCTCCTCGCCACCCCAGGCCTGGGAAGGCTGAACTCTAAGATGGAGAGGGAATGCAGAGAAAAGGACACGCGCCGGCCGGGGCCGCTCGCGTGACGGCGCCTCGAGAGGTTGAAGTCAGACCGGAAGTGGGAAGGCGGGCACAGGGCTGGAGGAGGACCGACCGGGACTCGCTGTGGGACGGGGACGCAACTTCTGTCTGGGCTGAGGAAAATGGTCCAGGGCGGAGGGGTGTGGTGGCTGCAGAGCAATACCAGCCGGGAGGATGAGATCTGAGGATCACAGATTGAAGCCAGCCAGAGCAGGAAAGTCTATTGGGGGGGGGGGGGGCGGTCGTGCTGAGGGCCCATGTGGCTTCCAGAGCAACCGATGAAGAAATGCCTCATAGGTAATAAGTTTCATATTAAATAAGTAATAAGGGGCTGGGAAGGTGGCTCTGTGGTAGAGCGCTTGCCTTGCATGCCTGAGGCCCTGGGTTCCATTCCTCAGCACCACATAAGCAAAAAGGAAAAAAAAAAGCCGGAAGTGGCGCTGTGGCTCAAGTGGCAGAGCGCTAGCCTTGAGCTGAAGAGCTGAGGGACAGCGCCCAGGCCCAGAGTTCAGGCCGTATGACCGGACCCAAAAAATAAATAAATAATCAGTACCTCCAGAGGATAAAGAATGAGTTAACTACTAGACAGGATTAAACCCAAGAACATGGCCTAGCCTCTGTTTATACATTCAGACTGGCCAGGGGAAATTTTATTCGAGATAAGAGTTTCACAGGCTGATTTTGAACCGAGACCCTCAGATCTCAGCCAAGTGTGAGCCACCAGCGCCTGAGATTATCTTAAAGGAGTTGGGGGGTGGGGGCGGCAGCAGGAATCAACCAAAGATGGGGGAACAAGGAAGTAGTGAGGCAGGCAGTTTTGATAACAGATCTAGGATGGCAGGGATCACAGAGAGAGATAACAGGGACTCCTGGCTTTTGACAGCATGTCCACAGAAGGTCAGACACTCAGACAAGTGGAAAGTCTCAAGGACTTTTCTGTCCACGTTGGCTTTGAACCAAGATCCTCAGATCTCAGCCTCCCTGAATAGCCAGGATGATGGGTATGAGCCACTGGCACCGGGCTATGTTGGCATGTTTAATGCTCCCTGGTCTTCACACAAGATGGATGAGAATTCCCCTGTCTGAGCTCCCAGGGAAAGTGTGATGATCAACCTGGGACTCGAACTCACACCTTCCCAACCTCAGAGCATGAGTGTCTGGGTCCCTGATGCCTCTCCCCCCACCCTGGTCTGCAGGAGCGCCACCGGCGAGGCCTGGCACAATATCATGCTGTCCTGTCTCAGTGGGAAACCATGCGACAGGAACTCCGGCATCCTCACGGCTGATTGCGGCAATGAATTTGCTTATTTTTATTTTGTTTCCTTCATCTTCCTCTGTTCCTTTCTGGTGAGTCTTTGGCCATGGAGGGGAAATGGGGGAGGAGAGAGACAAGTGGTTCTAACCCCAGAGCTCCAACTCCACAGGAGTGGACTTTTCTAGGATGTGACTGGTGGCAAAGACTTTCTCCTAGCCAGGCACCAGTGGCTCATGCCTGTCATCCTAGCCACTCAGGAGGCTGAGATCTGAGGATCTTGGTCTAAAGCCAGCCTAGGCAGGAAAGACCTTGAGACTGTGATCTCCAAAGAACCACCAGAAAACCAGAAGTGGCGCTGTGACTCAAGTGGTAGAGCTCTCGCCTTGAGCTGAAGAGCTGAGGGACAGCGCCCTGGCCCAGAGTTCAAGCCCCATGACCAATCAAAAACAAAAAGGTCACAAATGTTCCTGCCCAGGCTGGCTTTGAACTGCGATCCTCAGATCTCAGCCTCCTGAGTAGTTAGGATGACAGCCACCAGTGCCCAGCTTCCTTTATATTATTATTATTAGCTTTTGAGCAGTTGCTCAAAGGATTTGCCATTCCCCAAAGATGAATACAGCGCATCTTGATCAGCGTCACCCCTTTCATCATCCACCCCATCCCTCCCTCCCTTCCTCCCCCACCTCTCCCCTCTCTCTCCCCTCCCCCATTCCTCTTTCTCTGGGCCTCCCTGGGCCCCGCAGATGCTGAATCTCTTTGTGGCTGTCATCATGGACAATTTCGAGTACCTCACCCGTGACTCCTCCATCCTGGGGCCGCACCACCTGGACGAGTACGTGCGGGTGTGGGCCGAGTACGACCCCGCCGCCTGGTAAGGTGCCATCTCCCCTGCCCTGCCCACAGCCTGCCCACCTCCTGGACGGGCCATGCCGGCTAGTCCAGGAGTGAGACGGGAGGAATGGGGACTCCCTCATACACCTTAGGCTGAGCACTCGCGGGAGCCCTCCCTGCCCAAGCCCCCGGCCTCCCCCCACGAGAAAGGAGGGAGGCAAGGGTGGGGGTCCCGTCACAGAGCTGGGCCACAAGATAAGAGAAGAGCCAGGGCAAAGCTTAGAATAGATGCTGGGGGTGCTGGGAAGGTGGCTCAGTGGTAGAGCGCTTGCCTCGCATGCATGAAGCCCTGGGTTCCATTCCTCAGCACCACATAAGCAGAAAAAGCCGGAAGTGGCGCTGTGGCTCAAGTGGTAGAGCGCTCGCCTTGAGCTGAGATGCTGAGAGACAGCGTCCAGGCCCAGAATTCAAGACCCATGACTGACAAAAAAAAATGAAATAGATGCTAGGCACCGTGGCTCACGCCTTTAATCCCGGCTTCTTGGGAGGAAGAGACTGGGGGACTGAGGTTCAAGGCTAGCTAGTGTTTGAGTGCAGAAGGGTACACCTGTCAACCCCAGGGACCCCAAACAGCCCACGCGGTACTGGGCATAAAACAGCCCCACCTCACAAAGGACCAAGGAAGTGAACGCTGGTGGCTCACGCCTGTCATCCTAGCTGCTCAGGAGGCTGAGATCTGAGGATCATGGTTTGAAGCCAGCCCAGGCACGAAAGTCTGTGCCACTCTTATCTCCAGAAGTGGTGCTGTGACCCAAGTTGGTAGAGCACCCGCCTGGAGCAGAAAAAGCCAAGTGAGCACAAGAGATTCTCTTTTCTGGCTCCAGGACAAGCACAAAATAATAAGAATGGTAATAAATTGAAATAGGGAGTGGAGACATGTTTCAAACAGTGGAGCACCTGCCTAATATGTACAAAGCTCTGAGATTCAATCCCTAGTACTGCATCCCCACCCCCCAAAAAAGAAAAAAACAAAACAAAACAGGAGAGCCAGGCATGAAGGCACACGCCTGTAATTCCAGCATTCAAGAGGCTGAGGAGGAGGATCACAAGTTCTAAGCCAGCCTGGGGTATGTAGCAGATCTTCCCAAAGCTCAGTGTCGAGCACTGGTCTAGCATGTGTGAAGCCTGAAAACGTCCCCCCAAGAAAAACAACAGGCCTTCAAGGGCCCTGTGAGGTTCCAGCCATGAAAAGACATCCCCACCTACACATACACACACACACACACACTCTGCTGGGCACTGTGACTGACACCTGTAAAACTAACTACTCAGGAGGCTCAGGTCTGAGGATGATGGTTCAAAGCCAGCCCAGGAAGTCTGTGAGACTCAAATCTCCCATTAACCCGCAGAAAACCAGAAGTGGTGCTGTGGCTCAGAGTGGTAGAGCAATGGCCTTGAGGGAGAAGCTCAGGGACAGCGCCCAGACCCTGAGTTCAAGCCCTAGGACTGGCGCCAAAAGAGACACAGAGACCCCACACACACATGGACACCAGCACCCCGTTCCCCCAGGAGCCTGAGCCTGAGCCTGTCCACTGATGCGAGGTTCCAGTTCCACATTACGGGAGGGGTCCCACCCTTGCATTCCCACAAACCCAGGCAGGTCCAGCAGGAGCCGGGGCAGCTGGGGAGAGCCATGGCTGGGGTTCTTTTGCTTAGGGCTCCTTTTAACTCTTCACTCTTTTAATCCTAGGTCACAGCGGGGAGGTGCTGGCCCTTCAACCCCGGTTCCCCCTTATGTTCCCCCTCGCCCCCTGTAGCCCGGGTAGATGGTGAGGGAGGGGCCTGGAGAGAGAGCCCCCTCCCCAGTCCGGAACCCTCAGCACCACCCTTTCCCTGGTGTGGGGGGATCTCCGGGTGCTCGTGGGGCGGGATGCCTCTGGTCCCTGTCCTGAGTCTCTGTCACTCCATTCTTCACCTTAGGAGGCGACCCCTGCCTCTTCCTGGCTGCCTGGCTGTGCTCTGTGGGGAGCTGGTGTCATGGCAGGGCCCCCCAGAGTTCCTCTAACTGGGTCTCTTCTCCTTTCAGCGGGCGGATTCATTATAAGGATATGTACAGTTTATTACGAGTAATAGCGCCCCCTCTCGGCTTAGGCAAGAAATGCCCTCATAGAGTTGCTTGCAAGGTGATTTTTCCAGAGACCTGCTGCCTCTCCATGGAATGAGCGTGGCTTGGGGTTCAACGATATATATATTTCATATATATATATACATAGAAAACTGAAGAAGGACAAACAATGCCATCTTTCTCTTGCATTATAAACTAGCGAAGTCTCTTAGCTGAAAGAATGCAATCACATAGGCTCAGCCAAGCATGGAGCATTATTTCCCCGCCCCCCCCCCCCAGCCATTTCTGCTTGCTCTTAGCTAAAGCCCATCCAGGTCCCCCCAGATCAGATAGCTCCCCTGTGGGGGAAAGGTGGTAATTTTGCATTGCCTGCCACCCCCAAACACACACCATCACCTTCACTCTCCTCGCCCCCCCAAAAGCCCCCAGCCCTCCTCTCTCCCCATCCTGGCTCCCCGGTTCCCCTCAGAGACCAGCCTCAGCCAAACGGATGCCCCCAAACTGCCAAATCTGAATACACCGCTCTCTTCTCTTTCACACTCTTGAGCAGTACAATGATCATTTTTAATGACCTTTTCTTCCATTTTTTCCCCCTTCCTCCTCTTTTCTGTTTATTTGGAATATCTATTTTATCATTCCCTGCCTCTTTCTCTACTTTGGCCAATTGTGTGGTTTGGTTTTCTTTATTATTATTATTATTTTGATGTTGGGTTTTGTGGTTTATTTTTTGGTGTGTATGTGTTTTTCCTTTTTTTTTCCGTTTCTTCCCCACTTCCCCTTTTCTCCCCCATTCCCCCCCCCCCCCCCCCCCCGCCCTCCCCCCTGTCCCCGCCCCGCCCACCGGTTCTTGTGTTTCGGTTTCGTGTCTGGTGCTCCCAGGGGCCGCCTGTCTTACCCGGACATGTATCAGATGTTAAGACACATGTCTCCGCCCTTGGGTCTGGGGAAGAAATGTCCGGCCAGAATGGCTTACAAGGTAGTTTATCTTCACCACCCAGATCTCCAAGCACTGAGATGGTTTTTATTCTTTTTTTTTTTTTTTTTCCAGTGCTCAGAACAACCGTTCCAGCCTCTTTTCTTTTTTTCCAGCGTTTTCTTCCTCCTCCTCCTCCTCCTTCTTCATTGATTTCTTTTTTTCCTTGTTCTCCTCGAGTAACTGGCTCATGACCCCTCGACTCTGCACACTGTGTCCGTCCTCTCCTGATGAGTGTCTACGCGTTTTGAGACTCCATTATGGCCAACACGCGGGGGGAGGAGGAGGGGAGCCGCCCCCCACATCCCCACGAACCAAATTGGACCCCATACGCATCCAAAGGAGGCGCCACGGCGTCTCTGCGCCCTCACAGCTCCCAGGCCCCGCCACCCGCACACCTGAAGCTGCTCTCTGACTTAGGGACTTGGGGGGATCTGACACCTCCCCCTTACCTCCCCCCAGACACCCCAACATGCCTGTCCATTGTTTGAGAGTGGGCCGGGGGCCCAGGCCGCGGCCGCGGGGGCGGGGCTGCATGCTGCTGATGGAACGAGGGGTCTGCCCGACCTCCCTCGGGACCTCTGTCCGGGGGACCCCCCGGGTGCCCGTGGACAGACGCTCTGTCCCCCTCCATTCCTCCTGGAGAAGTTCAGAAATGGCCATTTTATTTAAGAGACCCCCAAATTAGCCTGTGGTCCCGTCTCCCCACCCCCACCCCTGGGGCTTCCCTGTCCTCCCGTCTGTCCGCGTCGGTCCCCCCTCCACCTCTCTGCACCTGTGTCCCCCGGCCCCCAGCTTCCTCGCCCCCTCCCCCGGCCTCCGCCCGGAAGGCTGTGCCCACGGCTCCGCTCCCCCTCTTTTCCACGGAGCACATCTGCTGGAAAACCCGAGGGAGAGCCGCCCTGAGCAACGCGGACACCCCCACTTCCGAGATGGGGACCCGCCCTGTCCCAAGAAACGGGCCCCCTCGTCGGCGTGCCCCCCCCCCCGCCTCTCCGGCCTCGGCCCCCGCTTCCTATCCCCCTGGATTTGCCCTGACCCCCCCCACCCCTCCCATCTGTCTCACCCGTGTGGATCCCCAGCCCCCCCAAACATCCGTGCCAAACCAGCGCGGGGCACCGAGCCCCGGCCCGGGACGCAGGGACTCGCCTCGCCCCTGAGTGGCAGGGATGGCCGCCCCCCTCTCCCCGCCCGGGCACCGAGACCCCCGATCCGGCCACACCCCAGACACCTCCCACGGAGCTATGAATGAGTCTCCAGATGCTGTCTGCACGCGCCCTGTCTGTGCTGTGTGTGTGCGCGCCCGGCGGCTGCACGTGTGTCCGCGGCGGCGCCGCCTGCCTGCCTGGCGCCCCGTCCGCCCCGTCCGCCCGGGCCGGGCTGCGCGGGGCCGGGCCGGGACGGGGAGCCTGCCCTGCCAGCCTTGGAATCCGCTGCCTGGGGCTGTCTGCCACCCGCTGCTTGAATCTGCCTCGTGTTCCTTCTCTTCGGAGTCACAAAAGTTTCCAAGCCTTCGGGAAGAACTCTGGGGCGCTGGGGGGGGGGGGGGGGGCGTCAAAAACAAATGTAGGGGTCAAAAAAAAAAAACAAAAACCGGACCCAGCCCGGGGCCGGTGGCTCCCGCCTGTCATCCCAGCTACTCAGGAGGCTGAGATCTGAGGATCGAGGTTCAAAGCCAGCCCGGGCAGCACATCTGAGAGACTCTGATCCCCAATGAACCACCAGAAAGCCGGAAGCGGCGCTGGGGCTCAGGTGGTAGAGCGCCGGCCTTGAGCTGAAGAGCTGAGGGACAGCGCCCAGGCCCCGAGTTCAGGCCCCACGACTGCGGGGGGGGGGGGGGGGACTCCTGAGGGGAGGGGCTGGATCTCAGCGCTTAGGAGATCCAGGCCAGCCTGCGCTTCCGGCCAAGTTCGAGGCCAGCCTGGGAAGGCCGAGGGCTCCGTCCGGCCTTGGGTCAGACACGCACGGAGCGCCCGCGCCGCGCTCTCCAGAGTTCTTCCTGGGGGTTTTCTGGGGTGAGGGATGGGGTGGCTCCTGGGGGGACCCAAGCAGGGGCCCCAGAGTGACCGCCCTCACCCCGGTTTCCTGTAGAGGCTCCTACGGATGGATCTGCCCGTGGCCGACGACAACACGGTCCACTTTAACTCCACCCTCATGGCGCTGATCCGCACGGCCCTGGACATAAAGATCGCCAAGGGTAAGGATGGCGAGCGGAGGCGGAGGGCCGCCGCAGGGCCCCCGCCGCCCGGGGACCAGGGACCTACCGCCCCCCCCTTCCTCCAGCCCCCCCACGCCCTCAGGGAGCGCCTTGCGCATGCGTGCCAGATATCGCTCCACACACGGGGCGCACGGCGGCGTAAACGAGGTCGGGAGGCCGCCAGGCCGGACAGCACGGGGCCAGGCCTCGGTCGCTGCAGAGGCAGGGAGGCGGGGGTCACACCGGGCTCCTGGAAGCAACGGAGAGGACAGGACAGGAGCCAGGGAGGAGAGGGAGGGCGGGGAAATCGAGGCAGAGATGGCAGCACTCGGGTGCTCACGGGCGCCATCTGCTGGGTGTATCACGGGGAACGTGCTGGGAGGGCAGAAACCCGCCGTGGGGGCGTGGCTTTATCGTGGGGGCGTGGCTAAATTCAAAGGTGGAGGCCCAGTGGGAGAGTTTTCGGCCTGCACAGGCCCTGGGTTCCATCCCCAGCACTGTGCACGCGCATGCGCGCACACACATACTCGCCTGGAAGAGCCCCTGCTCCCAGGTTTGGATGTATCACCAAGAAGGTATACCAAACAAGGCCCAGCCGGGCGTTGGGGCTCACGCCTGTCATCCTAGCTACTCCGGAGGCTGAGATCTGAGGATCACGGTTCAAAGCCAGCCCGGGCAGCACAGTCCGTGAAACATCTCCAATGAACCACCAGGAAACCGGAAGCAGCGCTGTGGCCCAGGTGGTGGAGCGCTCGTCTTGAGCTGAAGAGCTGAGGAACAGCGCCCAGGCCCAGAGTTCAAGTCCTACGACCAAAACTAACCCAGAAGTGGAGCTGCGGAACAAGTGGTAGAGCGTTAGCTTTGTGCAAAAAGAAACTGAGGCCGCTACAGGATCGCCCCTCCCCCCACAAAAAAAATACAGACTCAGGTGTTGTCACAAAGCCTCAGCAGGCTCTCCATGGCTCTGATGGATAAAGGTTTGCTGAGGCTCTGCTCATCCGAATGACTTGCTGATGACTGGATGTGCTGATCCCAAAGCCGAAAGCCAGCGACCCTCTTCCCATCTGGGAGAGATGGGGAGTGGGGCGAGAGACTGTGTTGGTCCTGAGCTGCTTTTGCTGAAGGCTAGTTCTCTACCACTTGAACCACAACTTACTTCCTACTTTTTAGTGGTTCATTGGAGCTAAGTCTCATGGACTTTCCTGCCCGGGCTGGCTTTGAACCACGATCCTCAGATCTCAGCCTCCTGAGTAGCTAGGATGACAGGCGTGATCCACCAGCACCTAGCTTCTGTTTTGTTCTTGAGACAGAGTCTGACTGTGTGGTAGGGACTGGCCTGGAATGTGTGATCTTCCTGCCTCCTCCTCCTTAGTAGCTGGGATTACAGGCATACTTCACCATGCTGAGCTGGTCTCTCTCTTTCTCATAAAGCCACCAGGATCCAATCATGGGGACTATATCTTGGTATCAGTTTTTGTTTCTTACTTTGAGACAGTTTCTCACTATGAAGCCCAGGCTTACCTAGACCTTTTTTTTTGTTTTGTCTTGTTTTTGGTCTGTCATGGGGCTTGAGCTCTGGGCCTGGTCACTGTCCCTCAGCTTTTCAGCTCAACGTAAGCACTCTACCACTTGAGCTACAGTGCCACTTCTGGTTTTCTAGTGGTTCATTGGCGATGAGAGTCTCATGGACTTTCCTGCCCGGGCTGGCCTTGAACTGCGATCCTCAGATCTCAGCCTCCTGAGTAGCTAGGATGACAGGCGTGAGCCACCGGCACCCAGCTTTACCTGGAACTCTTGATCCCCCTGCCTCAGCCTCTCCAGTTGCTGGGATTACATATGTGACCACCAAACCCACCTCCACCAAAACCCTAGTCACCTCCCAAAGGCCTCACCTCTAAACCCCATAGTCAAATTAAGTTTCCACTTGTATTTATTTTTGTACTGATCCTGGGGCTTGAACTCAGGGCCTGGGCACTGTCCTTGATCTTCTTTTTGCTCAAGGCTAGCACTCCACCATTTGAGCTACATCTCCACTTCCCAGATTGTTTGGTAGTTTATGGGAGCTGAGTCTCATGGATTTTCCTGCCCGGGCTGGCTTTGAACCAGGATCCTCAGATCTCAGCCTCCTGAGTAACTGGGATGACAAGCGGGAGTCTCAGGAAGCAGCTGCAGAGCTTGTCTGAATATGCAGGGGGAGCTCAGGAGGGGGCAGTGACATTTAACCCCACAGGATGTCCCCACATCCTGTGAAGGAGATCCCATCCCTGGCCGCCTGAGCCTTCGCCACGCCGATCACCAAACAGGTCCTGCTGTTGTCATCACATTTCACAGATGGGGAAACTGAGGCAGGGGGTAGCGTAGCCCAAGCCACACAGGTGGTGAGTGAGATTTGCGGCGCACAGTGGGGGCGGTCAGGAAGCCGGGAGGTGTGGACTCCGAGGCCCGGTCAGCTCTGCCCAAACCCCCATCGCAGGTGGAGCCGACAAGCAGCAGATGGATGCGGAGTTGCGCAAGGAGATGATGGCCATTTGGCCCAACCTATCGCAGAAGACGCTGGACCTCCTGGTGACTCCGCACAAGTGTAAGAGCCGGCCACCGCCACGCGCGGGCGCCCACACAGGGCGGGGGAAAGCGCTCCAGGGAGGTGGCAAGGATGGGGGGAGAGGGGAGAGGAAGGGGGGGCCCTGGTAAGCCGACTCTGTGCCCCACAGCCACGGATCTGACGGTGGGGAAAATCTACGCTGCCATGATGATCATGGAATACTACCGTCAGAGCAAGGCCAAGCGGCTCCAAGCCATGCGGGAGGAGCAGGTACTGGACGCCGCATCTGAGATGGGGGGGGTGTTACCATGGCGACCTGCCAGCATCAGGGGGCGTGGCCAATTCCGGGAAGGTCCGGAGACTGAGCTCGGATCCTGGGGCATCGCGGGTGGAAACCATCCCCGGCCAGGAAAGTCCCTGAGACGAGACTTCGCTCCCATGAACCACCCCAAAAGGTGGTAGAGCGCCAGCCTTGCCGGGGACACGCGCGCGCACGCGCAACCCCCGGGGAGGCCCGGCCCTCTGCCATCTCACACACCCCCGGCTCGCTGCCTCCCCAGAACCGGACGCCGCTCATGTTCCAGCGCATGGAGCCCCCGTCCCCCACGCAGGAGGGGGGGCCCGGCCAGAACGCCCTCCCCGCGACCCAGCTGGACCCGGGCGGAGGCTTGTGAGTGTCCCTGGGCCAGGAGAAGGGGTGTGGGTGTGGGTGCCCCCCGCGCCCCTCGCCATGCCGGCCTCCGTCCCCCACGCAGGATGGCTCACGAAGGCGGCATGAAGGAGAGCCCGTCGTGGGTGACGCAGCGGGCCCAGGAGATGTTCCAGAAGACGGGCACGTGGAGCCCGGAGCGAGGGCCCCCCGCCGACGGGCCCAGCGCCCAGCCCAACTCGCAGGTGCGGCGGCCCCCCGCGCAGCCCCCTCCCGCCACGCGCCCGCCCCCCCGCGGCCTGGGCCGCGGCCCCCGGGGCTCACGCGTGCCACCCTCTTGGCCCGCAGTCGGTGGAGATGCGTGAAATGTGCACGGAAGGCTACTCGGACGGCGAGCACTACCTCCCCATGGAGGGCCAGGCCCGCGCCGCCTCCATGCCCCGCCTCCCCGCCGAGAACCAGGTGAGGGCTTTCGCCGCCCCGCCCGCGCCAGCCACGCCCATCCGGGAGGGGCGGGGCTCCTGCCTCCCCTTTTCCTCACCACGCCCACTCTGGGGCGGGGCAGGACCTCCGGAGTGGGCGGGGCGCTGGCCTCCCCTCCCCCACACACTCCAGGCATCTCTCCTTTGGGCACTCAGGGCTGGCTGTACACAGGCCACACCCACTCCAGGCCACACCCACCACCCACTCCCAGCGGCCTAGACCTCCCCAAGTAAAGCCAGAGAGGCGAAGGGGTGTCCCTGGTGGGCAGAACTTGGTGGCTTCCCTTGACTCGCTGTGGGGGAAGGGGGGCAGTGAGAAGCCACTGGGGGCAGTCTATCAGACGGGTGAGAATTGCTACTAAGAACATGTATGACAACTGCTGGGCAACACTGAGGCACACTGTAATCCAAGCCACTCTCCTAGCAGGATCACATTTTGAAACCAGCCAGGGCAGGAAAGTCTTATCTCTAATTAACCAACAAAAATCTTATCTCTGATTAGCCAACGAAAAACCAGACTGGAGCTGCGGCTCAAGTAGTAGAGATTTTTTTTTTTAGTTTTTGGTTTTTGCCAGTCCTGGGGCTTGAACTCAGGGCCTGGGCGCTGTCCCTGGGCTTCTTTTGCTCAAGGCTAGTGCTCTACCACTTGAGCCACAGTGCCACTTTTTCTGTGTATGTGGTACTGAGGAATCGAACCTTGGGCTTCATGCATGCTAAGCAAGCATTCTACCACTAAGCCACCTTCCCAGCTCACCAAGTGGTAGAGTTCTAGAATTGAGGTTTTTTTTTAAATCTAAGACAGCTCCCAAGACCTGAAAAGAGAAAGGGCTGGAGATATGGCTCAAGCGGTACAATACCTGCCTATAAAGGGCCCTAAATCTACAGTGCCACCACAGAAAGTCTACGCACCAGTTGCTCATGCCTATAATCCTAGCTACTCAGGGGGCTGGAATCAAATATTTGAGGTTTGAAACTATCCAGACAGAAAAATATGCTAGACTCTTATTTCCAATTAACCAACAAAAACCTAGAACTGAAGACATGGCTTGAGTGGTAGGGCACCAATGAGCAGAAAAGGCCTTGTTCAAGTCCCACTACTGGCATACACACGCACAGGCGTGCACACATACAAGCCAGGTACCCATAGCTCATGCCTGTCACCTACTAGAGCGCTAGCCTTGAGCTCAGGGACAGCACCCAGGCCCAGAGTTCAAGCCCCAGGATCTGCCAAAAAAAAAAAAAGGAAGGAAGGAGGGAGAAGAAAAGAGGGGCTGGGAAGGTGGCTCAGTGGTACAGTGCTTGCCTTGCATGCCTGAGGCCCTGGGTTCGATTCCTCAGCACCACATAAGCAAAAAGAAAAAAGCCGGAAGTGGCGCTGTGGCTCAAGTGGTAGAGCACTGGCCTTGAGCTGAAGAGCTGAGGGATAGTGCCCAGTCCCAGAGTTCAGGCCCCATGACTGGACCCAAAAAAAAAGAAAGAAGAAGAAGAAAAGAGGCTGAGATCTGAGGATTACTTTCTAATCCAACCCAGTCAGGAAAGCCCAGGAGACTCAACTCTGATTAACCACCAAAAAGCCTGCTATCCGAGAGCAAAAAAAACTCAGGCCTGTGCTGGTGGCTCATATGTATAATCCTAGCTACTCAGGAGGCTAAGATCTGAGGATCACAGTTCAAAGCCAGCCCAAGCAAGGTTTGTGAGACTCTTATCTCCAATGAACAACCAGAAAACTGGAAGTGGTGCTGTGGCTCAAAGTGGTAGAGTGCTCATCTTTGAGCTGAGGGACAGCACGCAGGCCCAGAGTTCAAGCCCCATAACCTACCAAAACAAAAGCTCAAGCTGGGCACCGGTGCCTCACACCTGTAATCCTAGCTACTCAGGAGGCTGAGATCTGAGGATCGCGGTTCAAAGCCAGCCCACGCAGGAAAGTCCTTAAAATTCTTATCTCCAGGGCTGGGAAGGTGGCTCAGTGGTAGAGTGCTTGCCTTGCATGCATGAGGCCTGGGTTCGATTCTTCAGCACCACATAAGCAGAAAAAGCCAGAAGTGGCGCTATAAGTAGAAAAAGCCAGAAGTGGCGCTATGGCTCGAGTGGTAGAGCACTAGCCTTGAGCTGAAGAGGTGGGATACCAGAGTTCAGGCCCCATGACTAGCCAAGACAAAACAAAACAAAACTCTTATCTCCAATAAACCACCAGAAAACCGGAAGTGGCACTGTAGCCCAAGTGGTAGAGCGCTTGCCTTGAGCTGAAGAGCTGAGGGACAGCGCCCAGGCCCAGAGTTTAAGCCCCCACGACCAACAACAACAACAAAAAAGCTCAGGGACAGCACCTAGGCACTGAATTCAGTGCCCAAGACTGCCGCCCCCCTCAAAAAAAGAGAAAACCATAGAACCTGAACTAGGATTACAGGTGCTGTGGCTCACACCTGTAATCCTAGCTACTCAGGAGGCTGAGATTGGAAGACCACAGTTCAAAGCCAGCCCAGGCAGGGAAGACTACTCAGAAAAAGCTGGAAGTACTGCTGTGGCTCAAGTGGTAGAGGCCTAGCCTTGAGCAAAAGAAGCTCAAGGACAGTGCTCAGGCCCTGAGTTCAAGTCCCGGGAAAGGAAATGTAAAACAAAACAAAAAACACCACTACAGGGTTAGAGGTGTAGCTCAGAGGTAAAGCGTGTGCTTAGCATGTGCAAGGCCCTGGTTTTTATCCCCATCACAGAGGCATGTAACACGCACGCTTATGTACACACATGGACGTGTGCACGTGCTGCACATGACATGCAGCGGGTGTGTGCATGCGTGATTTGTAGACACAGGTGCCCTGTGCAGGCTTGCACGTGTACGTGGGTCCACACTGCAGAAAGAGTCCAGGCTGGGTTTGGGCCTTGCATTTCCTCTCTAGAGGGTGGTGTGTGTGTGTGCAGATTTGTGTATGTGTGTGATTGTGTGTGTGTGTCTGCTTTAACCCAGCTGCGGGGCAAATGATCCCTCCTGCACCGTCACCCCAAAGAGCGAAGGCTGAAGGCCACGCAGGGGGTGCAGGGGTGGCATGTCTGGCTGTGAGCGCTTGGCGCGTGGCCCTGGCGGTGTCTGCACGAAGTGGAGGCTGTGCTGTGCCTGGCTGGAGCAAGGGCGCCTGCGGGCGCCGGTGCATGTGGCTGTCTGAGCTGCTGGTCTCAGGACTGGGCTGGGACCCGCTGTGTCAGCCCAAGGCCGCCCCCTGGGGCGAGGGGAGGAGCCTGTAACCCTAGCCACGCAGGAAGCTGAGATCTGAGGAATGAGGTTCAAAGCCAGCTGCGGCAGCTGAGACTCCTCTCCAATGAACCACCCCCCAAAACACCACGTGGAGCTGCGGCTCCAGGGGTAGAACGCCAGCCTGGGACAAAAATGCTCAGGGCCAGCGCTCAGGCCCTGAGTTCAAACCCCAGGACCAGGAAAAAATTAGAATAAAAGGCTTTGAGCCTCAGCTGGAGCCAGGACGGGGTGCATCGCTTGAGGCTGGAGCCAGGGGCCTTGCTGTACCATCTGTCTGTCTCCTGCCTCCGCCATCTGTCCGTGTGTCTCCTGTCTGTCTCCTCTGTTGTTTTTCCCCCCCCTGGGGGGGGGCGACAGCCAGCAGGTCCCAGGGTGCCATCACCCACCACCCTCCGACTCTTAACTTCTCTCTCTTCCCCTCTTCCATGCGCCTCCCTCCCGCTCCCTCCTTTTATATTTATTTCCTTCTTTCTGTTTTTCTGTGTGCACCATCTGGGGCTGGGACAGAGGAGAAGGGGCCGGCCACGTGGGAATAACCTCAGCGTATGTACTGCGCCTGCGCCGAGCCCGGCCCCTCTTCCTCCCCACCCCCTGGGCAGCCCCCCATCACCTCACTGTCCCCCACCCCAGCTTTTCTTTGTAGACCACACCCTTCCCCCCACGGAGCCTCCTCTTCCTCATACGTTGTGTGTGTGGCAGGGGGTCACCCCTCACCCCACTCCCTCCTCTGAGCCCCCAATCTAGGGGGCTCCTTGCCCCCCAAGAGATGGCCTGGTTCCCCAAGCTCCTGTTTCAAACCTGCCACCGACCCTGGAGAGCCTGTCCTGGCTGAGCCTTGGTGAAAAGTGGGGGGGGGGGGTCCCCGTCTTGTTCACGGATGGAAGAGCGGATGGGGGTAGGAAGTGGGGGACTACGGCTGGCCGCCCCCAGGGTCCCCGAGGCTAGGGCAGGCGGCCGGGGTCAGAGCCGTGGAAAGCTCAGGGCCGGTCCGTCCTGGCCCGCCAGGGTCCCGGGCTTGGGGTCCTCCGGCACCAGGGATGTCAGGACGGGCCCGGGAGACCCCAGAACAGACCCTAAGAGCAGCCCTGGAGCGGGGGACACAGGGGACCCCGGCTCCACGCCGGGAAGCCGGGCCCAGCCCCTGCCGGCGGTGTGGGCAGGAAGGGGCGGACGCGCGGGGCCCCCGCTGACGGGGCCCGGGCCTGTCCCCTCCAGACCATCTCGGACACCAGCCCCATGAAGCGCTCGGCCTCCGTGCTGGGCCCCAAGGCGCGGCGGCTGGACGACTACTCGCTGGAGCGGGTGCCGCCCGAGGACGCCCCGCGCTTCCACCAGCGGCGCCGCGAGCGCGGCCACCGCGCGTCCGAGCGCTCCCTCGGCCGCTACACCGACGTGGACACAGGTGGGCCGGGGGCGGGGCCGGGGCGTCGAGGGGCGGGGCCTGGCCGTCGGGGGCGGGGCCGGGCGCGCCGCGGGGCGGGGCCTGGCCGTCGGGGGCGGGGCCGGGCGCACCGCGGGGCGGGACCTGGTCGTCGGGGGCGGGGCCGGGCGCGCCGGGGGGCGGGGCCGGGCCGCGGGGACCCGGGCTGGGGGCGCGCCGCCCCCTCCCCTCCTCCAAGGCCCCCGCCTGTCTCGGGCGCAGGCTTGGGGACGGACCTGAGCATGACCACGCAGTCCGGGGACCTGCCGCCCAAGGAGCGGGACCAGGAGCGGGGCCGGCCCAAGGACCGCAAGCACCGGCAGCACCACCACCACCACCACCACCACCACCCGCCGGCCCCCGACAAGGAGCGCTACGCCCCGGAGCGGCCGGAGCACCGGGCCCGGGCCCGCGACCAGCGCTGGTCCCGCTCCCCGAGCGAGGGCCGCGAGCACGTGACGCACCGGCAGGTGGGTGCGGCCCGCGGGGACGCGGCGGGCCCGGGGGGGGGCGGGGAGAGACCCGACCACGCCCCGGCCCGGCCCCTCGCCCGCGCGGGGACCCGCCGCGCCGCCCCGGCCCCGCCCCGCGCCCCGCCCCCTCCCCGCTGCTCGGCCCGGGCCGCGCCCGCCGCCTCGCGCTTCCTCTAACCCGGCTTTCCTTTCTGTTCGGTCCCGTCCTCTGGACGCCTGTGAGTAGTTTTTGGAACTTCTGCTGTTTCAACCCTGAGACTTACAAAACTCCATTTCTCATTTCTCTTTTTTCACTTTCTTGTGTTGGTTTTTAACTCCCGCCCTCCCTCCCTCCTGGTCTCCCCCCTCCCCACACCCTCTCTTTTCTCGGCCCCCCTTCCCCGTCGCCCCTTCCCCTCCGCTCCCCCATCTCTGCCCCCCTTCCTGCCTTTGACTCCCGCCCCCCTCCCTCCCTCCCCCGTGGCTGTCGCTTCCCCCCCCCCCCCCCCCCCCCCGTCGGTCGTGCTGTGGCCCCGCCCCGTGCCCCGGCCCGGCGTCTTTTGTTTTGATTCCTTTGTTTCAATTTTCGTGTAGGGCAGTAGTTCAGTCAGTGGAAGCCCCGCCCCCTCAACGTCCGGCACCAGCACGCCGCGGCGCGGCCGCCGCCAGCTCCCCCAGACCCCCTGCACCCCGCGGCCCCACGTGTCCTACTCCCCCGTGGTCCGTAAGGCGGGCGCCGCGCAGCCGCCGCCGCCGCCGGGCGCGGGGCCGGGGCCGGGCGCGGGGCCCAGGCCGGGCCGCGCGGCCCCGGGCGGCCCGCGGAGGTTCGCCGAGCCCGGGGCGCCGCCGCCGCCGCCGCCGCCGGGCGCGCGCGCCGACTCCCCGCGGGCCTGCCGCGTGCGCGCGCCCGCCTCGCACGCGCCCGACGGGCCGCCCGGCGCCCGGCACCGCGGCTACTTCCGCGGCTCCGACTACGACGACGCCGAGGCGCCCGGCGCCGAGCCGCAGCCGCCCGCGCGCCACGGGCCGCCCGCCGGCCGCTCGCCCAGGACTCCCCGGGCCGCGGGCCCCGCCGGCCCCGCGCCCGCCCGGCACGGCCGGAGGCTCCCCAACGGCTACTACCCGGTCCCCGGGCCGCCCCGGCCCCGCGGCCCCGGCGCCCGCCGCGGCCCGCAGGACCCCTACAGCGAGAGCGAGGACGACTGGTGCTAAGTCCCGGCGCGGGGCCGCGCCCCACGCACCCCGCACAACGCGGCCCGCGCGGCCGCGCCCGCCCCGCGCGCGCCCGCGAGCCCCGACGCGCAGGCGCCGCCCGAGGCCCCGCCCCCAGGACAGGCCCCGCCCCGCACGGGGCGGGGCCACGGGCAGACCCGCCCCGCCGGCCTGGGATTCGAACCTACGCAGCCCCTCTCCGGAGAACTTCGGGGAACACGACAAAAAAAAAAAAATACACAAAAAATAACCTTTTTAAAAAGAAAACGGGGGGAGAAGTAGCTTGTATTGATGAGTTTTATCATCTGCCTGACTGGATCCTTCCTTTCCCGGACACTGCGCGGGGCCGGCGGGAAGGAGGGGGCCGGCACGCACCCAGAGAGCTTGCGGGGTGACCCCACCGACCCCCACTACTGCCTGCACCCGCCAACCTAAGAGGAAACGTCATCATAACCAACGACTTCAAAAAGGACACACAAAATAATGATCGAGGAAAACGAAACTCAGCATTTTTTCTGTCACTTGGTTCTGCTCGAAACAACAAAAGAAGAGGAAAAAAAGAAAAGGAAAAATCACCTCCACCAACTCACTCGCTCCCGGCTTCATTTACTTTCTTTTTCTTTTGACTTTCGGTTTTTCTACTTTGTTTTCCTTTTCTTTTCTTTTTTTCCTATCTCGTTTGAAAACTGTGGGCTTGGGACTGTGAATTATTGCATGACATTAAAAAAGAACAAAAAAAATAAAAAAAAAAAGTTGAATCCAACTTTTGGAACGCCTTTGTGACTTGGTCAACGTCTGAAGAGGGTCAGGGAGAAGGGGAGGGGGGAGAGGGCGCTTTGCTTAGTTTTAGAAGAGATTAAAATGGGGACTGGGGGGTACCAGCTCTTCCCCCTCCCCCAGTAGAGGCCGTGGGTCCAACCTCTAGCCAGTGAGGGATGAGTCTGGTGAAACTAAGGGTTATTACCCTAAATCACTGCTGGCTCTGTTGGAATTTCTATGTCGAGTAAGAGAAATTCCTACGGTCACTGAAGGCTGGAGGCTCAACACCTGTAATCCCAGGCGGCTGAGATCTAAGGAACTCGGTCTGAAGCCAGCCCAGGCAGGAAAGTCCAGGAGACTCTTAATTTCCAGTTAACCAGCAAAAAGCTGGAAGTGGAGCTATGGCTCTAGTGGTAGAGTGCCAGTTGTGAGTGAAAGAAAGTTCAGAGGCAGCAACGAGGCCCTGAGTTCAAGCCCGGGACCAGCGAAATAAATAAACACTTAAAAAAATAAATATCATCCTAGGGGCCCCAAATCCAAAACCAAGGCTTGGGTGCCCTCTGCTGGCACTCCTAGGAATGCAGTATCCTGGGCTTGCAGCTGCCTCCAAGGTGAGAATTAAAGAATTCTGGGGGCTCACCCCTGTCATTGCAGCTGCTCAGGAGGCTGAGATCTGAGGGTCATGGTTCAAAGCCAGCTCTGGCAGAAAAATCCATGAGACTCATCTCCGGAAAACCAGAAGTGGAGCTGTGGCTCAAAGTGGTAGAGCACAAGCCTTGAGTGAAAAAGCTCCGGGACAGGGCCCAGGCCCTGAGTTCAAGCCACAGGACTGACAGCAACAACAAAGAGCTCCCGACACCTTCACTTTGGGGTTTGCAGCCTCTGGGCATGAGCATTTCAGTTCGGGTAGAGGCTGGTCACGCACTCCTGTAATACAGGTGCCCAGATTGGTTGAGGAGCTGAGACGTCATGCGTGAGTGTCGGGCGATGCTCACCTTCACCCACAGAAGTGACCGTGGCCTCTGCCTTTCCCGGGGTGGGTTTCCCTGGGAAGCCCAGCTTCACGCCGAGTTTGCCGCTCACATACAGAGAGACAACTCAGCCCAGCACCTGCTGGAAGCCAGGTGCTGGAACGGGCTGACAAGAGCTCCTGTCCCCGCCGAGCGGCTTCCGAGGGGCAGCCCCAGAAATCGCTGTCAGCCGCCCACACCCCACCCCAAATCTGCTCTGACAGAGCCATCTGCTACACTGTCGCCCACGTTCCATCCGTCCTTCTGTCCCTGCCACCTGCTCCTGCTCAGCCCTGTATCCCGGCCTCGCTTCCGTCTGCCCATCACTCTGGGGAGCTTCCCCCGGCTCCAGGGCACCTCCCAGCCCCACCCCGCCCTGCCCGCCCCCCTTCAGCATGGATCCTGGCCAGCTGCGATCCTCAGGCCCCCAGGACCCTGGACTCAGAGGAAATGCTCTGCAGATTACACACAAGCTAGCGCTCACTGGTTCTTTCTTGCTCACAGATAGCACTCTACCACTTGAACCACATCCCAGTCCAGCATTTTGCTGGTTAATTGGAAATGGAGCCTTACAGATTTCTCTACCTGAAATGGCTTTGAACCTTGATCCTCAAATCTCAGTCCTCCTAAGTAGTTAGGATGGCAGGCGTGAACTCTTGGCACTTGGCTTGGTTTAAAGATGGGATCTTCTCACCCAGGGTAGCCTTGAATGCAAGGTCTGCTTCATGCCTCAGCCTCCTGAGCACTGGGATTTTCCAAGTCCTGGCTTGGAGCGGGGAGAGGAGTTGTTTTGTGTGTGTGTTGGTCCTAGGGCTTGAACTTGGGGTTTGGATGCTTTCAAACATTTGGTTGCTGAAGGTTGGCGCTCTACCACTACAGCCACAGCTTTTGGCTTTTCAGTGGTTCATTGGAGTTGAGGCTTATAGATTTTCCTGCCCAAGTTGGCTTCAAACCATGAGCCTCAGATCTCAGCCTCCTGAGTAGCTAGGATGACAGGCGTGAGCCACCAGTTCCTGGCTGCAGGAAAATGTTCAGGGTGTTTGGACACATGCTCCTAAAAGAGAGAGAAAGTTGCATGATCACCCTGGTGTTGTAAAACTACAAGTAAAAATGAATTTAGGGGCTGGGAAGGTGGCTCAGTGGTAGAGCGCTTGCCTAGCATGCATGAGGCCCTGGGTTCAATTCCTCAGTAGCACATACACAGAAAAACCAGAACTGGCACTGTGGCTCAAGTGGTAGAGCGCTAGCCTTGAGCAAAAAGCAGCTCAGGGACAGTGCCCAGGCCCTGAGTTCAAGCCTGAGGACTGGCAAAAAAAAACCAAAAAACCGGAGGTGGCGCTGTGGCTCAAGTGGTAGAGCGCTCGCCTTGAGCGGAAGAGCTGAGGGACAGCGCCCAGGCCCAGAGTTCAGGCCTCACGACCGGACCCCCCCCCCCAAAAAAAAAAAAGACAGGTGCTGGTGGCTCAGAAGGCCTGTCATCCCAGCTACTCAGGAGGCTAGGATCTGAGGACTGCTGTTCAAAGCCAGCGTAAGCAAGAAAGTCCATGAGACTCTTATTTCCAATGAACCTACCAGAAAACCGGAAGTGGTGCTGTGGCTCAGGTGGTAGAGCGCTCGCCTTGTGAGGAGCTGAGCGCTCAGGCCCTCAGTTCAGGTCTCACAACCAACAAAAACAGGCAAAAACCTGAGGCCCTAAGTTCAAGCCTCAGTGCTGGCACACAAAAAATTAACAAGGACGGGGGCCTGGCTGACAGGGAAAAGTAAAGCTCTTGCCTAGTGAGCCCAAAGTCCTGAGTTCAAGCTCCAGCACTTAACATAAAAACAAACCAGACTATTAAATGAAGCATCCCCCAAATAGGCGTTATTCGAGGGGCAGGGTCCCCATGTCCAGCAACCCCAGGGCCGGGAAGGGGACAGGGCTGGGGGAAGGATCTGGAGGCCTGCGTTTGGGTCAGGGAAGTTTCAGGCAGGACGACACTGCCCCCTAGTGGTCTGTTCATGACTCACCTGGGTTGAGCCGGGCATCAGTCGATGGAGAGCAGCTCAGGGTAAGAGGAGGCCTGTGGATGTAAGATGGAGGCTTCTAAGTTTGCGCATGCCCGCATGCACAAGGTCTGGGACTTGAATTCAGGGCTCTGTGTTCTCACCTAGCTTTCTTGCTCACAGCTGGCATTCTACCACCTGAGCCGTGCCTCCAGGATAGCTTTTTGTTCATTATTTGGAGATGGACTCTCTCAGAGTTTTCAGCCCAAGCTGGCCTTGAAACTTGATCCTCAGATCTCAGCCTCCTGAGTAGCTGGGATGACAGGCATGGGCCCCCAGCACCGGATGAGGCTTCTTTATCTCTGCTAGCCATCTTCTCTAAATCCACCCCTTCCTGCACATCCCTGCCTGCCAGGGCTCACTGCGGACATCAACCACCAAACCGCAGCGGACACAACTCAGGGCACGGATTCCACCGCCCTGCTACCCAAAAAGCAAAGCCAAGTTCAAGATGGTTCAAGGGATTAAGTCAGCACTCCCTAGCGCTCGGGGCTGGCAGAAGAGTTAAGCTGCCGCGGCCTCAAGAAGCCAAACAAGAATTGGGAGACCAAACAGCCGCTGCGGCATTCTTTCGGGAGCCCCTTGGAGGCTCCCTGCCCAGCTCTGGGTCTGAGTCCTGGGGGCAGGGGGGATCCCCAAAGACGCACAATGGAACCACCAACAGACATCTAAAGACTGCTTTGTCCCTAAACGATAGTGACCGCGTATAAGAAGGTCAAGGGCAGGCTGGGAAGGTGGCTCAGTGGTAGAGCGCTTGCCTTGCATGCATGAGGCTCTGGGTTCGATTCCTCAGCACCACATAAGCAAAAAAAAAAAAGCTGGAAGTGGCGCTGTGGCTCAAGTGGTAGAGTGCTCACCTTGAGCTGAAGAGCTGAGGGACAGCGCCCAGGCCCAGAGTTCAAGCCCCACAACCAACAAAAAAGAAAAAGAAAAAGGAAAAAAAAACGCTGAAGGTGGATGGTATGGCACAAGTAGTAGAGCACTAGCCTTGAGCAACAGAAAAAGCATAGAGACAGCGCCTAGGGCCCTGAGTTCAAGCCCTGGGATCAGCTACAATAAGTGACAACCATTCAGGGGCTTGCTCCATACTTAAGTGGCAGGTGCTTGTAGGTTCTGTGCCCAATGCCCAGGGGCTGGCACGGGGGGGGGAGGGGGACCAGGGCATGCGCAATGAGGACTCAGGGCAGGGCAACGAAAGTACACAACAGAGCTGCAGCCTAAACCCGGGGATCAGCGCTGAGGGATGGGGGGGCACCAGCACTGGGGGCTTGAACTCAGGACCTGGGTACTGTCTCGGAAGTTGTTCACTCAAAGCTGGCGCTCAGCCACTTGTGGCTTTGTGCTGGCTCATAGAAGATTTAAAACAACCACCACCACGAAAGGTTTCACGGACTTTCCTGCCCCGGCTGGCTTGGAACCTGATCCTCACATCTCAGCCTCCCGAGTAGCTGGGATGACAGGCGTGCACCACCGTACCCGGCTTGGAACTGGCTTCTGGGGGTGGGAGGCTGTGCCTGGGGCTCCCAGGGGACATGGCCGGTCCCCCCAGCCACATTCACCCCATTCTGGGCCTAAATGTCCTCCAAGCCCAGAGCCAACCCCTGCCCCGCTCTCACTGCTGCCATGCTGGGCGGGGCTGGGTGGGGCCAGGGATGGGGGGGCTGCCATGCTGGGCGGGGCTGGGTGGCGCCAGGGATGGGGGGGCAACATTCTCCGTGGAGGCAAGAAAAGGAGGCTGAGGAGCGAAGGATCTGAAATACGGCCTCCAGAAAGGCTAGCGGGGATGGGGGTGCTGGGAGGGCGGGGTGCCCGCATGGGGCCACCTGGCCCCACCTCTGGGCCCTGAGTCAGCCCTGGCCCAGGGCGAGGCCTGGGAGGGTTGGAGGTGGGAAGGCGGGTGGCGCACAGTGGGGGTGGGGGACCAACCCAGAGCCTCTGGTCTCCCCTGGGGGGGGAGGTCCAGTCCACTCCTGGGAACCCGGAAGGAGGAAGAAGCCGTTGGGCACCCGCCCCTGCCACAGACTGGCTAAAGGCCCCCAGGAAAACTCCGGAAGCCCTGCCGGGCCCCATGTCAACAGGTGAGACCTGTCAGCCATGCCTGGGCTTAAACCAGGGCTGGGCAGCTCCCCTGCAGTGGCAGTTGATGGCTTGTGGAAGGTGAAGAAGTCAGAGTCCCGGGCCACCCAGCCTCCCCCAGCCTCCCTCAATCCCCCCAGCCTCCCCCAGCCTCCCCCAGCCCCCCAGCCCCCCTAACCTCCCCAGCCTCCCCCAGCCCCCCAGCCTCCCCTAACCTCCCCAGCCTCCCCCAGCCCCTCCCAGCCTCCCCCAGCCCCCCCAACCTCCCCCAGCCCCCCAGCCTCCCCTAACCTCCCCAGCCTCCCCCAGCCCCTCCCAGCCTCCCCCAGCCCACCACACCCCAGAGTCTGGGCCTTTCTGAGGATCACAAAGAGGATGGAGTCGCAGGCGGCACTCCATGGCTTGGGGGAGGGAGATGTCACTGGGGAGACGGGAGTGGAGGTCGTGGCTCTGTGGGTTCACCTTTGCCAGTGGCCCCACTTCCACCTCCAGGAGCCCCAAAGAAAGATCAGATCAGGGCTGGGAAGGTGGCTCAGTGGTAGAGCGCTTGCCTCGCATGCATGAGACCCTGGGTTCGATTCCTCAACACCACAAGAGCAGAAAAAGCCGGAAGTGGCTCAAGTGGCAGAGCGCTGGCCTTGAGCAAAAGAAGCTCATAGCCGGGCGCCGGTAGCTCACACCTGAAATCCCAGCTACTCAGGAGACTGACATCTGAGGATCAGCGTCTGAGCCAGTCAGCGTGGGAGACACTGATCTCCAATGAACCAGCAAAAAGCCACACGTGGAGCTGTGGCTCAAGCGGTAGAATGCCAGCCTTGAGTGAAAAAGCTATGGGAAAGTGCCTGGGTCCTGAGTTCAAGTCCCAGGACCAGTGCATGTGCGCGCACGCACACACACACACACACACACACACACACACACACACACACACACATACAGACCACCCACAGAGACACACAGTCGCGGCAGGCAGCCGGGTGCGGCAGCGCCTGAGGCCTGGCTGGGAGGAGGCCGAGGTTCTCAGAGTCCTGTGCCGGGCGTCTCCGTGGGAAGCTGCTGCTGAGCACTGAGGCGTGGGGCATGAAAGGCGCAGCTGCCCGCCCAGTCTGGCCAGGTACCCAAGCCCAGGCGTGGCATCTTGAGGCTGTGTTGGCAGAAGGCAGCGCAGAGCTGGGAGTGGAGCTGTGGCTCAAGGGGCAGAGCGCCAGCAGGAAGGCAGGAAGGCAGGAAGACAGGAAGGCAGGAAGGAAATGCAGAAGTAGGCAGACACTGTGCACAGGCTTTGCGGCACAGGCTGGTGCTCTGCCACCTGCACCACACCTCCAGTCCCCACACTCAGTAGCCATTTAGAAGACTGGAAGGATAACTCTTTCTCCTGGACCAGCACAAGACCCCAAAAGGAAAAGGTCCCCGAGTCCCATGCTTCTGTACCCTGAGTCTGAGCCTGTCCCCACCCCCCTGCCCCTGGGGAACTGTCGGCTGCCCCTCCCTTCCTGAGATACCTAGAAGAAAGCCGCCAGCCAGGCGCCGGTGTCTCCCGCCTGTCATCCCCGCCACTCAGCAGGCTGCAGCTGAGGATCACAGTTCGAAGCCTGCCTGGGCAGGAAAGTCCCTGTGACTCTTGTCCCCAAGTATTCAGCCAGAAGTGGTGCTGTGGCTCAGGTGGTAGAGCGCCAGCCTTGAGCCCGCGCGCACGCGCACGCGCACGGGCTGCGAGTTCAGGCCCCAGGGTGGGCACAAATGAGAAAAGAGGAAAGAACAAAAGACGGTGGCTTTGAGGGTGGGCAGCCTCACAGGGCTGCCGGGCTCTGCTGCACCCCAGCTTCGTCTCCCCTGCTGTTTGTCTCTCAGCCTTCAGGGCTGAAGGTCACACCCTGGTGTGTCTGGAGCGTGCGCTGGGGCTGCGGGAGTCTTTTCCAGTTGGGCAGATTTGCTGGTGCTGGCACCCGGGGCCCAGTGCATGCTGGGTAAGTGCTCACCACCCAGCCGCAGGACCAGCGCCGCGCCAGCCGAGGCCGCCGGCTTTCTCTCAGGAAGGAAGGCTCTTGCCACCGACGCCGGCTTCTTCGGCAGGCATTAATTGGCCCCTTGGGAAGTGGGCATCCTACAGGGAACAGATGCAAAGTCACCCCAAGGATGAATCTAAAGAGGAGGCCAGCGAGAGGGAGGAGGGGGGTGAAAGGCTGCCAGCCAGGCCAGGAGCCTGGGGGAGGGGCTGCTTCCGCACCCCAGCTGCGGATCTGAGGAGCCAGGGTGCCATCCCAGGGAGGAGGGGAGGAGGAGGAAGGAGAGGAGGAGGCTGGTACAAGTCTAGCAAGCAAGCATGCCAACTTGAGCAAGTTCAAGGGTCAGAGTTCAAAGCCCAGTTCTGCCAACACTTAAAAATAAATCAGAGCGGGCTGGGAAGGTGGCTCAGTGGTAGAGTGCTTGTCTCGCCAGCATGAGGCCCTGGGTTCGATTCCTCAGCACCCCATAAGCAGAAAAAGGCGGAAGTGGCGCTGTGGCTCAAGTGGTAGAGCGCTCGCCTTGAGCTGAAGAGCTGAGGGACAGCGCCCAGGCCCAGAGTTCAAGCCCCACAACCGACAAAATAAATAAATACATACATAAATTGGACAAAAAATGAGTCCCAGCTACTCAGGAGGCTGAGATCTGAGGATCGGGGTTCAAAGCCAGCCCAGGCAGGAATAGTCCCTGAGACTCTTACTTCCAATTCACCAGCAAAGATCACCAGCAAAAAGCCAGAAGTGGCGGTGTTGCTCAACTGGTAGAGTGCTATCCTTGAGCAAAAAAAAAACCAGCAACAGCGCCCAGGCTCTGAGTTCAAATCCCAGGACAGGCACCAAAGAGAAAAGAGACTGAGGGAGAGAGAGGTGTTCTTGTGGCTGCGGGGAGATGGCCTTGTTTGTCCCTAACCCAAGGCCCCCAGGGTGGCCGCCGGTCCCCAGGGAGCCCCCCAGGAGCTCCAGGAATGCAGCCATTAATTCTCCATGACTCCGGGGCTCTGGGGAGTCAGCCCCCCAGGCTTCAAGCCAGCCTCTCTCCTTAGGGAGCCCCTGACACTCCCAGGCCTGAGCCACCCTGGGGACCCCGTTCTTCTCCTGTCTGAGTCTCCAGCTCCCGGGGCGGTGGCTGGGGGGGGGTAGGCAGGGCATTTTTTGGGCCAACACTGGCAGCCCCCTGGGTTCATCTCGGACCCCTGGGTCCCCCCAGCCCCCGGGCCGTCCCCCCTGAAAATCCGAGGGGCGCCAGGCAGGCTTGTGACCAAAGGTGGGAGCCGGGGCTCCCTGTGGCTCTCTGCCTCCGCCCCTCCCCCCCAGGCGCTCCTCAGCAAATACGCCGCAGGCCTGGCGCTCCCTCCCCGCAGCAGC